>NC_056731.1:932951992-933065777 GCF_019279795.1 Protopterus annectens | reverse complement strand
ATACCTTATAAATAAATTCATTCTCAAAAACAAGGTCCCTCAACTGTGGACCATTTTCCATGTAATCCCACTTTATAAAGGGGGACCTTCCACAGAACTGAAAAACTATTGGTCAATTGCTATTCTTTCATCTTTTTCTAAGCTACTCTAAAGGTGTATTCGTCTCTAGGTCATGAAATTCTTACTAACAAATAACCTTCTCTCAAACACTCAGCATGGGTTTCGCCAGTCAAATAGTACCACTACACCTCTCTTATTTATTTATTTTACATTTGTTGACTGGGCTAGTCTAACTGGATACATGTCCATTTTCAGTAGAGGCCCGGGGAGAAAAGCTCCAAGCACAGGCAACAATGTAACTTACAGCATAACATACAATTTATACAATAATAAGATAATAGTAGAACATTGTTGAGATTCTAAATATGGAAAAACTGTACACAGAGTCCATTTTTTTTCGTAAAGCTAATATAAAGATTCTTATAAAGTAGTAAAAAGGTAAACTTGTTAGATACTAGTGGGATGTTAAATAACTGGTTAGTTCAGGTCAGCATCCATGTACAAAAGGTTAGCAAAGTATGAGGAGAGAAAGTATTAGCCAGGGTTAGAGCAGGGACAAAGCCAATGTGTTTTAAGGTATTCTTTAAGGCATTTTTTGAAAAGCAGTGTAGAAGAAAGAGTCAAAAGTTCACTTGGAAGCTGGTTTCAGCTTTTTCACACTGTATTAGAGAAAAGTGAGTCCCCAGTTCTGTTGTTCGGTTTAGTAGTTGAGACTAAAAGTTTATTAGCTGAGCGTAGTGTTGCTAGATTTTTGTATGGGGTAATAAGGCTAGAGAGGATTGGGATATTATTAGGGTGGTGAAGGATTTTTTGGGTCATAGTAAGTTGCTGACCTTGAAGTTAGTTCTGCAGTTCTAACCATCCCAATTGCTTAAGGTTGTGGCAGTGGTGGGTTCTAAAAGAGGCGCCAGTGGCAAATCTAGCTATGTTATTGTAGCTGGTTGCAAGTTTGTTAAGGTTGTTTTTGGATAGATTGGTATATATGGCTGAAGCATATAGTAGGGTAGAGATAAGGTGGGTCTGGGCAATAGTGGTTCTAGCTAATGGCGTAAGGAAGGGCTTGATTCTATAAAGAGAGCCAAGTTTTCTGTTGACAGATTTTATGGTAGTATTAATGTGATCGTCAAAGTTAAGGTTGTGGTCAATAGTAATACCCAGGAGACGAGTTGAAGTATCAGGGGATATGCTAGTTCCATTGCTGGAAGTTACTGTGAAGTGAATTTGTGGTGTCTTTTGGTTAGAAGCAAAAAGCAGTAATTTTGTTTTTTTGGGTTCAGGAGGAAGCAATGTTGCATGAACCAATTTTCAACTATATTAAATACTGTTTGGGTGAGGTTCTGGAGAGAGGTTGGGGACTTGGCTGTGCATATTAAAGTAGAATCATCTGCATATTGTATGCAGGTGGTTTGGGGAATTTTGGCATTTAGATCATTAATAAAAACTGAAAAGAGAAGAGGGCCTAAAATAGAGCCTTGAGGTACTCCAATGTTGACAAAGAGGGGTGTAGAAAGATTATTGTCCCACAGCACTGCTTGGTGCCTGTTTTCCAGATAGGATTTAAACCAGAGTAATGATTGTGGGTCAAGTGATAGGGCTTTTAGTTTGTCCATAAGTAGGTGATGGTTAACCATGTCAAATGCTTTTGAAAGGTCAATGAATAGTGCAGAGAAAGAGAGTTGTTATTACGATGTTTGTTTATAGAGTCAGAAAAGGACAGGAGGGCAGTAGTAGTGCTATGGTGAGGCCTGAAACCATGCTGGCAGTTAGCAAGTAGATTATTTTGGAGGAGGTGGTGTAGTAATTGTCGATGTATACATTTTTCCATTATTTTAGCTATTGGAGAGGGCAAGGTAATTGGTCGAAAGTTAGAAAGTTCAGTAGATGCACCACCTTTATGTAGAGGAATGATATGTATGTATATATGGATGGGATTGTGCTTTCTGTAATTGTCCTATTAATAAGGATGGAAATGGGATAGGCAATGGCTCTGGCAGCAATCTGCAGGTATTCTGCTGGAAGACAGTCAGCAGAAGGGGTGCCTGGTTTAAGTTTTTGTAGGAGGGTGCAAATGAGGGATGTAGGTACTGGTTGTAAATGGAAGGTAGGGACTGGGCTATTTGAAGTGTTAGACGGGCTAGTGCTAATAGGAGGTAATGTGTTAGAGTTTGAATGGCGTCAGTTAAGTAGTTGTTGATGGCATCAGCAACTTGTTTAGAGTTAGTATAAGGGATACCTGTTGGAGCGGGAGTTTTAGAGTGTCCTGGTTGAAGTAATTTGTTAATGCTTGACCAGAACTTTTGTGGTTTTTGCTGATGGGCTTTTGTTGGAGGTGCAGGTAAAAGTTTTTTTTTGTCTAGTAAAATGTCTTTTTTGGTTGCATTACGTAGTTGTTTAAAGTGAACGTGGTCTGTTGGGCTTTTAGAGGCTCTCCATTTCCATTATCCATTCACTAATACCGTAAACCATCACAGGAATACCAACTTTGTATCTGCCATCTTTCTAGACCTATCAAAAGCTTTTGATATGATCTCCCATTCCAAACTAATAGCTGCACTAACTGAACTATCCTTGTCACCATCTGCCACAGCATGGTTTCATAACTACTTATCTGGCCGTCAACAATCTGTTCTATGGCAGGGCGATCTATCTCCATGCCTTTCTTTATCCATTGGTGTCCCCCAAGGATCCATCTTGGGCCCTCTCTTTTTCTCGCTCTTTACTAATAATCTACACACAGCTACTCCACATAGTTCTATAATACAGTATGCAGATGATTCAACACTTATCTGTGCTGCCACTTCTCTATCAACTCTTCATTCTCAAACACAGGAATCTTTCACTTCTGTTGAAACATGGTCATGCCCATCTACTCCTGAACCCATACAAAACTAAATTATTACTCTTCCAACCTAACAAGACATCTATCTCATGCCCACCATTTAACATAATAGCCAAAGACAATACTGTCATCTCCCAGACAACTCATACAAAGCTTCTTGGAGTGGAAACAGACAATAACCTAAAATTTGACTTGCATATCTCTCTAACTATAAAAAAAGTCCATAAGAAACGTGGAAGTCTACATAGGCACAAAATGTTCCTGACCACAATGGACAAAATTACATTAGCACAGACCCATCTGCTCTCCAATCTACTATAATGCCTCCCCAATTTTAACCAATCTAAGGAAAACTGACATATCTAAGCTAGAAGCATGTTATAATAAAATTGCTAAGTTTGCATCTGACAGTCCATAGAGAACACATCATTGTACAGCTTTAAGGATACTAGACTGGCTTGAGCTTCCCAACATTAATCTTTACAACCAACTCTCTATAACTCTCAAAACTGTAACACAACCAACCCGAACCCCTGCACTACAAAATCTCATCCTTCCTTACAGTTCCAGCAGACCACTTCGCTCTAACAATAAGAACTTACTCACCATCTCCAAGGGCAACAACATTGCAGGAGAATATTTATTTTCCAACTATATATAGGTTTATAGGTAGGTACTAGGCTATCTGCCCGAAGGTATTTATAAGCCTAGCCGGAATGTGTTGGCTTTCGCCGTCCCCTTAGTTTAGTTCCCTGTGCCTCTGTCCAGCAGAGCCATTGAAGTCCCTAGGGTAAATTTTCTGTTTCGCATCCATTGTCAAGGTTTCTCTTGAAGAGGGTTAGCGAGGAGCTCTGCCTAATGTAGATTGGAATCTTGTTCCAGAGCATGGGAAGCCTCTGGGACAGGAATCTATCCCTCCAGCACATCCTATTTAATGTTGTGGTGAGGTTTAGATCCCTGGGGCGTGTGGCTCGAGGGGATATGGTTTTCTTTAGGTGGAGCATGTCCATCAATTCTGGGTTGGACATGGCCTTGTATGTCAGACAGAGATCACCTCTGAGTAGGTGGTATGCAACTGAGTATAGCTGGAGTTTCTTCAGTCGAGCTGCATAGGGCATCTGCTTGAGGCCAGTGATCCTCTTGGTGAGGTACTTCTGTGGTCTTTCCCGTTCTTGCAGGTGTCTTGTAAGGTACATCCCAAATGGGGCATTGTACTCTATGATGGGTCTGATGAGTGATGCGTAGAGGGGCCCAATGACCTCTTTCGATCTGGATGCAAACCCTTTTGTGATTAGGTAGGCCACATAGAAGGATTTTCTAACCACTTTGGCAATGTGATTATCAAAGGAGAGTTTACTATCTACTTTGGGTCCCCAAATCCCTTATTACGTCTTCCGTATTTAGGGGGCTACCACCTATGCGATAGTTTGTGGGTACTTTGTTTTTTCCAAAGGGGATGACTATGCACTTTTTGGCATTTAGCTTGAGGCCATAGTTTTGACACCAGGTATCTGTCTCAGTGAGACCCTTTTGGAGGATGTCTGTGTCAGCCGAAGAATCAATTACAGCCCCTAGTTTGCAGTCATCTGCGAACTTGGTCAGCCATAGTCCTCCTGTGCTTGCTTGTACCTCTGACAAGTATATGCAGAACAGGAGGGGTCCTAGGACTGAGCTATGGGGAATGCCACTTGTAACAGGTTTAGAGTCAGACCTAGCTCCCGCAACTCTTACCATGTGGGTTCTGTCTGTGAGCCAATTGACAACCCATCTCGTGATGTAGGGGTTTATGTTCAGGCTGGTGAGATTGTCTAGAACACCTAAGTGGGGAATGGTGTCAAAAGGTGTTTGCAAGGTCTAGGTAGGCTGTGTGGACCACCTTTCCCTCGTTTATAGCCTTGGTAACTGTCTCAAAGAAGTCCACCAGGCTTAGGAGGCATGATCTGCCCTTAACAAAGCCGAACTGGGTAGGGTCCAGTGTTTGGAGGTTCCCAATGTCTCTATTAATGAGATCCATGATGATGCGCTCCATAGTTTTGCAGACCAAGCTAGTCAGGCTTATAGGGCATTAGTTCCTGGGGTCCGTTGTGGCTCCACCTTTGTGGAGCGGAATAACCGTTGCTGTGCTCCCCTCTGTGGGCACATAGCCCATGGAGAGGCTGAGTTTAAACAGTGTGTTTAGGTGAGGGGTTAGTTCATCTTTGAGCTCATGTAGGACGCAGCCTAGGACACCATCCGGTCCAGTTGATGCTGTGTTCTTGGCTTTGGAGAGGGCTGTTTTAACCCGAGTGTCTGTGATTTCAGGGGCACTACATTCTTCTGGTATAGGTATGGGCCCTTTTGGGGGTGAGAGGGGGGTGAAGTTTGCACTGAACCTGTCTGCTAGGATGTCGGCTATATCAGTCAGTTCAGTGTATTTTGTGCCATTCTGCACTAACTCCAAGCAGATCTGAGAATTGCCACTTAGATTCTTGACATAGCTAAAGAATGCCTTGTGGTTATCTTTGGAGTCCATGGCAATTTTTCTTTTGAAGCTAGCCTTGGATGATTTTATGAGGGAACGCAGTTTCTTGCTGATACTGATGAGGGATGCCTTCCCTTCTTGGGATTTTACTCTTTTCTGTACTAGTTTCCTCCTTCTATTGTATAGCTTGTTTATGGCAGGGGTCCACCAGACTGGTTTCCTTTTCTTGGAGGAGTGAGTCTTGGTTTTGTTTGGGACAGCATGATCCATGCATTCTTGTAGGTGCCCATAGGGTGCATTAGTAAAGGATTTTGCACCTTGGACATCGTTATCCTTTAGCGTGGGGGCTTTGAAACTTCCCACCTCGGTCTTAAGTAACGTGAAGTTTGCTTTTGAAAAGTTTTTCACGGTGGTTTCTTTGACCGAAGGTGGTGGCGGAATCTGGATATCCAGAGTGATTAGTTTATGGTCAGATCTAACCAATGAGGGGTTGACGTCCGGTGTGGAACATCGGTCGCCCATGTTGGTGTATCTCGTATATGGAACTCCCTTCCTAAATCCATTGTTTCAGTCTCATCCACTAACCACTTTAAGTCTTCACTTAAAGCTCATCTAAAAAATAAGTGGCTATGTTCCTGTACTAACCCCTCATGAATGCTCTGATACATCACAGTATACCCCAACCATATCCAACTTCTTCCCGGTGTTTAATCCTTTATTCCTACTTAACCTTATAGCTTGACACAAGTCATACTTTACAAATAGTACTAGCTATGTTCAAAGCCTAGGTTTTGTTGTCAAGATGTAAAAAAAAATTGTATTTTCTTGTGTACACTACATTTTGTTTACTTTATTGATTATTGGAATGTGTGCATTAAAATTTACTGTTACTCATGGAGCTTTGCTCCCCCGGCCTCTACTGAAAAAGGACCTGTGTCCAGTCGGACTTTCCCAGTAAGCAAATGTTAAATAAATAAATTAAAATAAATATATATATATATATATATATATATATATATATATATATATATATAAAAATGTGTAAATGCGTGTGTGTGTACATACATATATATATATATATATATATATATATATATATATATATATAGAGAGAGAGAGAGAGAGAGAGATGTATGCATTAGTAAGTGCAACTTTTACCTATATGCATTTCTAAGAAGTTTACTGATGGCATAGACATTTTTGTTAGGGCATTTTACTTCCTCAGATACACAGCCTTATTAACTTAAATCACAAGTGTTAGTGATACAACTGTTTCTCTTCACACTCTTCCATATTAATTCAGTGAAATGTAAATGTCCTATATTGTCAATGACACAGGGGTGTTAGCCTTCTAGGATAGCCCATGGACACCTCTAGGGGACTGCTGGCCACAGATAGAGGTGACTGGCAATTGCATAAAAATGACTTTTCTGTGGTAAATGTATACACGTTTTGTTGGACAGTTTGTTTCAAAGCACATATAACAATTCACTGATGTTTTATTCCTTTGTTTGGTACAAAATGTCATTTCCTGTTGTTTTGGGGTTGGGGAGGCATGTTCCATTTCTGGGGTGTCACAATCCAAAAATGTTTTTACTGAGATTTGCTTTGCTATTGTTAGTCCTTTTGGATCAAACACTGGTTTGTATGCGACTGTGAGATGTTGCAACCATATAACCGTTTTTTGTATTTTAATAACTGAAGTTTTTTGTTTCTCCAGTGGGTAATACTGAAACTAATAATATGCATTATATCTAAACAGAAGCTTCATTTATACGATAATTTATGTGTAGTATCCTTTTTGTGTTTTATGTCACCTAGGACTATGGCACCTAAACATCCCAATCCCTACAAACATCCCTTCAGTGACTCTGAGAATGACATAATTGTCCAAGCCTTCCATCAACCTGGTGTCTTTCTGCTTGAGACAACATGGAGATATGTGTGGAAGAATGCAAATCTGGAACCAAACAGTGAACATCAATGCTGTCTGGTGGGAGCAGCAGGACATATGATCAAGTGCATCATAGGGCCACTGACATGATTTCACTAGCCCGGAGGAGAGCAGCTGCAGTGGCCTGTGGACAGCTGGCTACCGGGGGGAGGTCTGCTACAGGGCCACCACTGACACCAAATAAAAAGAGGTCCTGTCCATTGTCAGGGATCCAGCGAGCTCAATGGGAAGTGCACAACAGCATGTGATTGATGTTGGTGCTGCTGTTTCAGGGAGGACAAGTATGTCCTAGGAGCAGCTTCCAGGTAGGCCTACATATGTCAATTTTTAAAGATTTATTGTACAGCAAAATATAGAAAGCAACAGATAAGTTGATTTAATAATTTTTCTGGAGGGGAGGGGGGAGACTATTTATAGAGCGATACAGTTAACAACATATTCTGGTTCATTACAAATGGGCTTTGGGTGGACATGTCAACCAAGTTTCATTTAAATGTACTGCTAATGGACATACAAAGGCCAAAACCCTTTTCCCTGTGTTAATGTTAATGATTGTGTATTTACATTTTGCTTAACTTCTTCCACGGCCATTCTCCCTAACAAGTGTGGAGTCATCTGCACATGGTAAGCCAAACATTTTTATTTCATACTGATGAGCATTTGACAGAAATATGCATTTATCTGTATGTGTGATGTGGGTGTCAGGACTGTGTGTGTATTGCTATACCATCTGTGACACTGGCACCAGTGTTAGTTTGTTAGCATATATTACACTGTAGTAATGTAGCTATTAACTTCTTTCCTGTGCTTGTTGCTTATTATCACAGGTGATCCTGACAATGGAAGTATATGACTCTTACCACTTGATATCAGAGTATATTGGCAGACTCTGATGATGATGGTGGCCAAACCTAGGTACAGTCGGGGGGTACAGAGATTAAATCTGACACTGAGGTTTACATTCAGCCATCCTCTGCAACTCCATTGGACACAGTCAGTAGGCCTACTCAAACCCATTCCAGTGAGCCCTCAGATATTGGACAGGTGAAGGGCGAGACACTTGTTCACAGTATTGTGATTACTGGGGCTTCAGTGCTGTTGAATCTGGCCATAGCCAAAGTATGGCAAGGTGCCATGCAGGAAAGTTGTTAGGGGTGCTCAAAGGAGGCTTACTGTTCATCCTGTACCTGATCCTGAAGTATCTTTCTGTGCCACTCGACATATGTTTAGGGCCACCATTGAGGAGTAGGCACATTTCAATAGGACCTCCAAGGAAATGCTTAGGGTTGTTGATGTGGCACAGACTGACGTGCGACTGCCTCCACCATGTTGCTCACTCAATGGATCGGATGAATAAAACATTGGAATGGGCGGTGTCTGTGATGGAATGTCTGCTGGAAAGGGGATGGCATCCACATGGGCTTAGATCAGCCACATCATCTGATGTTAGCCGACGTGACCATGCCCGATTATGGTCCCGCAGTGGCACTACTTCCACTGCTCCATCAGAGGTTGAGGTGTCCACACCCATACGTGGCAGACCATGGGGTCATGGTCCTAGGCATACTTATAAGGAGAGCTCATCCATCCAGCATAAGACAGTCACGTTCAGGTAGCAGCAGTGCATTTAACAGTGGGCAAGGATGTATCAGTTCTCATTGCCAGGGATGACTATGATGAACTGTCACCTCTACCATGCATGGCTCACACCTGTCCAACATACCTGGACATAGAGCTAGCAAGCTAGCACAGAGCTTGGCTGTCTTCTTGCAGACGCTCGCACAACAATTTCTCCTGGAGTGCCCACAGAGTCACACACACAACAGCTACATGGATCAGTCATGAGGCTTTCAACTCATTCTGTCTTAGTGGCCATTTGAAACCTTATCCAAATGACTGCCTGTTTTTCTTACTCACACTCACTCACTACCTTTTGTATTAGCCTAGGCCTCTTGCCCCCCACCAGATAACACCCATTGTAAATGATAACTGTGCCACATCCTTGCTTTCTATCTTTTGGATTCAGGGATACATAGATCTTTTGTCTGCTACTCAGGGTGCATAGCTGACTTAGTGGTAAGCATATCTGCGTTTGTGATGCTCTTTTGCAAATTGTGCTGCTTTCTTACAGGTTTTTGTAATGTGTACATCCCTCCCAACATCTTAGACCAACAAAGTTGGACCAAGCCATAAATGAAAGAATGATAAAGGCCCAACATTGGGTAGAGTTTTTAAAAATTATGGTCTTACAAACTTAGACGGTTAATAAAAATAGTATTGTAAAACCAGTTGCTCTATGTTTTCTATGAGAGACATTAAGTCTAAAACTTAAATGTGTGTCATTATTTTCTAACTTCACTCTTTAATGATTTGCCAGTACAAAAGTATGGAGGCCAAACTGTGGACATTCGGTGAAAATCTGTAAATTTTAGACATATGAATGTATGAATCTTTGACAGATGAGCCCCATTATTTGATAGAGGACACAAATATTCACATAAGTCACTGCTGTCACATCTTGATGTCATTGCTGTAAAATTCACCCACCTTATACTTACTTACATTACCAAATAACAGTATGCAAGACTATGCCATTCCTTTATATTCTTAGACATTTATTTTACTATTCCAGGTTCAACACTTAACTTGGAAATTCGGCAGTTGGAAGAGTTTTAGTTCAGGGCTTACTCTGTCTGATGTTAGTAGTACACATTACATGGGTAAGTAATGGTTGTGAATGTTGTCTGGCATCAGTGTTACTGTATGTATGTGCGTTGGATGAAGGTTTTAGCTCCTTAGATGGAGAGCATGCATGCTATCCGTTGTCTCTTGACCAGTGTGAGGACATATTGTGCATGCCTATGTCTGCCTACAACCCACAGTGGCTGCCAGTTTCCCCTCTGAGTCCTCACTTGTGTGTGGCTGTGTTGAATTTGCCAGTGGTGGTGGGATGTGTGCTCTTCCTCTTGCTGTTCCTGCTGAAGCTGTTTTCACAAGATAATGTTGTGAAGCATGGCACAGTTGGTAAATATTTCAGCACATATATGGGGACTGCATTGCAGGCTCCCCCAGATGTATCTAGGCACCAGAACTGTGACTTCAGCAGCCCAAATACATGCTCTACCACATTTCTTATTTGAGGTTGTGCATCATTATAGCGTTCCCCAGTTGGTGTGTGTGTGTGTGTGTGTGTGTGTGTGTGTGTGTGTGTGTGTGTGTGCATTTCTGATGGGCATCATCAGCCACGGTTGCAATGCATTACCTGCATCCCCCAGTAAATAACTCTGTGGGATATCCCCCTTAGTAAACATCTCATACAGTTGAGAGTTGTGCCAGATATGTGAGCCGTAGTAACTGCCTGGGTTGCCAGCACACACATTCAGGAAAATTCCCTTAGTGTTACACACGACCTAGCAGTTAATGGAGTGGTAGCCCTTTCTATATATGTACACCCTTCCTCGTTCCCCAGGTGGCGGTTTGCTTTCTACATGTGTACAGTCTATGGTACCCCGGACTTCATGGTAGGGTGCTACAGGGTAGGACTCCTGTATAGTTCTGGCTCTGTCCTCAGGTGTGTGAGGAAAATATATGTACTCACTGGCATGTTATAGCATAGCATTCAGGAATTAATGGAGGATCCTGGATGCTGATGCCTGTGACACCCCCAGCATGTCCTCTGTTGATGTCTGGAAGGTTCCTGTAGCTAACGTTCTAAGTGCTACACATGACTGACAGCAAGGGGAAACCGAAGGGGGTCAATCTCAGTGGCGTCTAAGGTGAGGATGACAGAGGTTGCGGAGTTCTTGTTGTGTGTTCTATCCACCCTGTAGCGCTCTTAACTTTTTACAATCTACATGAGGTGGAAATTGTAAATGGGGTCTAAATACCCTTCTCCTTCTTGGCCATGGTCTATTAGCAGCAGCAGCAGCAGCATAGACTTAACCCTGCTGCATATACACATGAATAACAGCAGCAGTAGCCGCTAACATTCTTTCCATGTAGCCTAGTTTCCGTGGCTGTATTCCAATAAGTTTTGGAATTTGCAGGGAAAACCAGGACCGAGTCTACACATTACTTTATACCTGGTTGAATATCTCCTCCATCTTGGATTGACTGATCAGCATACAATTCAACTGCTTATGTTGTAATTAGCATGCCATGAGGTTTACAGTATTTGCGTGGCTCTACATGTACCGAATACAAAACAATGCACTATCGTGTGCAAGTCACAGTTTTAGTGGACCGTGTAGGCATTACTGAATCTGCATTATCATGAAAACAAAATTTGAGTACAACATACAATTTGCTATTGTTTATTTATTTAATTAAAATGTGGACACCCTTCTTTTCTTCAGGTTAAGTTTTAACAAATCGTTATTTCAACTATAACTGGATATAGTTTAGTTTGATTTTTCACAGTGATTTCAGTAACACCTCACTAGTGCAGTTTTTGTCCCTTTCTGTTTTTATGCAAACCTTGCAAAGCTAAAACTGTAAAGTCCCCTTATTAAATACATTATGCAAATGCTAACACAAAGAATGTGTACATTTATTTAATTTACATCTCTAACGTTAGTGGCATCTCAGATATCTCTATTTTGCCCATGGAAAATATAATTATGAACATATTGCTAAGTAAACCACCTCAGCAGCCTAATAAGCATGACCATTAGAATAAAAACATCCACTTCTGTTTGTTTGAAACAATTACTCTCCACACCAAAATCATAGCAATTACACTGTTTACATGGAAATATTCCTCGACTATTAGATTGCATCTGCCTGCCAGAGAGTTCCAATCTTTAATACTTCTTGTACACTTATAACCAACGTTATTAGAAATATTGAATTTAACTTGTTTGTTAATAAAATACTCAATTTTTGCCTATCATTTCCTCAATCCATTGTATCATAAATATATACAAGGTAACACAAAATGCACCTTATTTTATGCCACCTGCTTGTTTCTACCAGTCATAACAATCTTTTATTTGGAAAGCAATGGACAAAGTTTTTTTTTTCTTTTCTTCATTTTAATCCTTCTACTAACTTCAAGATAACGTCATTCACAGCACCCCCCCCACCACCACCACCACCACCACTTCTCCTTTTAAAGCCAAGTCTCTACCACTGACAATCAGTTGGGTTCCTAACCACACTAATAAACTGGTGCCCAAGAATAATGCACTTTACCCCGAATGGACACCAAACCACCAAACCACCAGAATACAATAAATTACTGACTGCTATACAGACTTGCAATATAAAATATCTCTCAGTAATTTGTGTGCTTGCACATATAGGCACATCCAGGAAATTCATACCATCACATGATATCTGGACAGTGATTTAAAGTGAAAAGTAAACACTACTCAAATAAATACACTATTCTATAACGGTAACTCATTTCTGTATAAAAAAATAAACAAACAGCCATCAGTACAGCATCCATATAGAAAAGATGGAGTCCATTCTATCAAGTACAGGCCAAATTTTCTCTTCTGTAAAAGTGAAATGCGTGAAGGTACAACATGGGGATGTGTGTGTTTATGCATACCAGGCCCATGGCAAAACATTTCTTCTGTTAAAAAAGTTTTGCCCTATAAGGGTGAATATAGTTATTTAAAATGAATTCCATTAAAAGCACATTAATGAGTGACGAACAGAGATCAGATTACCTGCAAAGTAGCCATTCCGTACAAACCCACATTGTGTTGTAAATTGCTATGTACAAAGAGTTGATGTCCAGAGTTACAAAATTGCTTTCATTAGACAACCATAAACCATTTAATCTTGCTGCATCCTGAATACAGCACTTAATTTTAAAACCAGGGATTTCACAGAAAACTTGAATGAAACTTGACAAAAGCTGTATTAAATAAGCTCTGCCAGATACAAGATGCACTGCTGGCTTTGATGGTCAAAATATCAGACACACTATTGAATCAATGTCCAGATTCTTAACACCATGATTAAATGTTAAAGCCTCCAATATATCTCTAAATTTCTACAAAATGCACTGTGTCATAGGTCATCAAACCCTACCTAATATTATTACATAATTGGGCTCTCATTTCATTAAGATAATATTCCTTGTCAAGTACAAAGTACAGTTGTGTACACTTACCATAAATATAGATGTTCGAGTGTATTCACTGTTGCAGTCATCACACTTGGGGTTATCTGCCTGCAGGTAGCTCTCAGTCGGCCCGAATACCAGAGACTTAGTATTTCTGCGTCGGATGCTGTCGCTCCAGGACTGACATCAGGTCGTCAAGGGTATAAAAACAGGCAGTCGATGTCATTACATCAGTTTTTCTTGCCCCAAATGTCAGGATCCCCCCAAACAGGGAGCTAGGTTACGGTGGGGAAACCACCACCAGTAAAAAGTAAAGACCAGTACCAATACCTCAGAAGGGGTTAATAATAGCCATAGATAGGAGAGAGAAAGAAAACCAGGGGGCTGGAGGGAGAGAAACCAGGAATGCAACAGTGAATACACTCGAACATCTACATTTAAGGTAAGTATACACAACTGTACTATATTCTTCGTGTTTCACTGTTGCAGTCATCACACTTGGGTGGATTCCCAAAGCTGAAGAAGGGTGGAGGCAGTCAAGAAGAGTTAAGGCTGGCTAGTATGCCTTGCAAGACTGCTGTAGCAAATCCTGCCCTGGATTTGGAAAAGATAGGCAGGTGGTAATACTTGGTGAAGGTGTGTACAGAACTCCAGGTAGCAGCCTCCAGGATGTCCCTGGTAGGGACTCCCCTGAGAAATGTTGTGGAGGCAGATGTTGCCCTAGTGGAATGTGTTCTGATCCCCTGAGGGGTTGGTTTCCCATGGTGCTTGTAGCAAAAATGGATGCAGTGTGCTATCAATTTGGAAATAGTTTATTTTGAAATGGCCCTGCCCTCTGCCCCTGTTGCAAAGCTGACTAGTAGCTGATCAGATTTTCTGAAGGGCTTAGTCCTATCAAGGTAGAATCTAAGCTGTCTGTGCACGTTCAAGGAGTGCAGGTTCCTTTCCCCATTATTTTGAGGATTAGAGAAGAAGGTTGGCAAATGGATGGAGTGATTGAGAGCCACACTGGACACCACTTTATGCATAAAGGAAGGGTTAGTCCTGAGAGAAACCCTGTCAGCATGGAAAATAATGAAGGGTTCCATAGCCATCAGTGCTTGTAGCTCAGACACTCTTATAGTTGAAGTGATGGATATAAGCAAGGCTGTTTTCAAAGAGAGGAATTTTAACTCTGTTGATACATCAGGTTCAAAGGGGGGAAGCGTGAGCTTTTCCAGTACAAAGTTAAGGTCCCAAGCAGGGGTGGGAGCTCTCCTTGGTTTCCTCAAGTTGTTTGCCCCCCTCAGGAACTGTTTGATAAGAGGGTGCGATAAGAGAGGAGGCTCAGTGTTGTAATGAGCAGAAATGGCTGAGGCATGTATCTTAATGGAGGAGAAGGACAGGCCTTTGTGGAGTAGATCGGCTAAGTAATCCAGGATAAGAGGCAGAGAGGGCAGCGCTGTGTCCTCTCCTTTAGATTGAATCCATGAGTAGAACCTTTTCCACTTATCAGCATAGGATTTTCTTGTGCTGGGTCTTCTGGCTTCAAGAATGACGTCCAGCACCTGTCTGCGTAAGGTCACTAGGGGAGAATTCAAGGAATAAGCCAGGCTGTAAGATTTAGGGTTTGCAGTTGTGTATGCAGAATCTGTCCCTCCTGCTGAAAGAGGAGGGTTGGATTCTGGTATAGCTGCCAGGGTGGCACCGATGTCAAGCTGCGCAGGAATGGGTACCAGTCCTAGCGTGGCCAGTCCAGGGCAATCAGAATTGTCCTTGGTCTGTCCCGTGTTATCTTGAGTAATACTCTTGAGAGGAGGGGCAGAGGGGGGAAAGGCATAGATTTAAAGATTTACCCACTGAAAAGATAGGGCATCCACTTTCCAGGCCTTGCTGTGAGGATTCCTGGTGCAGAATTTGCAGAGCTGGTGGTTGTAGGGGGAGGCAAAGAGATCCACCTCTGGGGTCGCCCATTTCTGGATCAGGAGGTTGCAGGTGCTGTGCTCCAATTGCCAATTGTGTGGGTCTGGGAGATTTCTGCTCAAGTCGTCTGCCAGTAAGTTTTGTTTGCCTGGCAGGAATTGTGCTTGCAGATGGACTTGAATGTCCAAGGCCTTGTTCCACAGTGCCATGGCTAGCCTGCAGAGTTGGTAGGAATGGGTTCCCCCCTGCTTGTTGATGTACCACATAACTGTGGTGGTGTCTGATATTATTAGCAGTTGTCCTGGAAAGATTAGGGATCTGAAAGCTGTCAGGGCATTCTATACAGCAGGCATCTCTTTTTGGTTGATGTGCAGATGAATTTGACTTGGGCTCCAGTGGCCCTGAATACAAGTTCCATCCATGTGTGCCCCCCAGGCATAGTCTGATGCATCTGTGGTTAGGGTCTGGGCGGCTTGGTGTTGAGTAAATGGCAGCCCCTTGTTGTGGTTGCATGCTTCTGCCCACCAGAGGAACTCTGTCCTTAGACAGGGTATGATAGGAATGACTGTTTCCAGGTCCTGTGAATGTTGGCACCAAAGACTTTTTAAGTACCATTGGAGTTTCCTCATATGCAGTCTTACATATGGAATCAGTAGTATACATGAGGCCATGAACCCTAGGGCTTGCAGTATTTTTCTTGCAGATAGCTGGGTTCTGGTGGCCATTTGTTTGATGTATTGTGAGGAATGCCATTTGGGAAGTTGTGTCCAAGCTTGCTCCCAGGAATACAATCTTTTGACTGGGTACCAGTTTTGATTTCTTTTCGTTGATGGTGTACCCCAAGGAAGTGAGAAGGTTTTTCACATATGTCAGGTGCTGCAACAGCAATTCCTGACTGTCCGCCTGAATCAGGCAGTCATCCAAGTACGGATAAATGTTGATATTTCTCTGCCTGCAGTATGCAATGGCTGGAGCCAGGCATTTTGTGAATACTCTGGGCACAGTAGATAAGCCAAAGGGAAGTGCGGAGAAAGTACAGTTGTGTACACTTACCATAAACGTAGATGTTAGAGTGTATTCACTGTTGCAGTCATCACACTTGGGTTATCTGCCTGCAGGAAGCCCTCAGTCGGCCTGAATACCAGAGTCTTGGGATTTCTGTGTCAGATACTGTCGCTTCTTCCATGACGTCAGATCGTCAGGGGTATAAAACAGGCAGCAGACGCCATTACATCAGTTTTTCTTGCCCCAGATGTCAGGAGCCCCCAAAATAGGAAGCTAGTATATGGTGTGGAACACCACCAGTAAAAAGTAAATACCCCTGCCATAAAAAATGACCATATAGAGGATAGGTAGAAAGGATAGAGAAAAACAGGGGGCTGGAGGGAGGGGAAACCAGGACTGCAACAGTGAATACACTCGAACATCTGCATTTATGGTAAGTGTACACAACTGTACTATGTTCTTCGTGTTTCACTGCTGCAGTCATCACACTTGTGTTGATTCCCAAAGCTGAGAAAGGGTGGAGGCATTCAAGAAGAGTTAGGGCTGGCTAGCAGGCCTTGTAAGACTGCTGTAGCAAATCCAGCTCCAGATTTAGAAAAAATAGGTAAGTGGTAATGCTTGGTGAAGGTGTGTACAGAACTCCAGGTTGCAGCTTCCAGAATGTCCCTGGTAAGGACTCCCCTGAGTAATGCTGTACAGCTGGAAGTAGCCCTAGTGGAATGTGTTCTGATCCCCTGTGGGGTAGGTTTTCCATGGTACGTGTACCAGAAATGGATGCAGTGTGCTATCCATTTGGAAATGGTTTGCTTTGAAATGGCCTTGCCCTCTGCCCCTGTAGCAAAGCTGACTAGCAGTTGGTCACATTTTCTGAAAGGTTTAGTCCTGTCAAAATAGAACCTGAGCTGTCTGTGCATGTCCAAGGAGTGCAGGATCCTCTACCCTTTATTTTGAGGATTAGGGAAGAAGGCTGGCAAATGGATGGCTTGGTTTAGGGCCACACTGGAGACCACCTTAGCCATAAAGGACAGGTTAGTCCTGAGGGAAACCCTGTCAGCATAGAAAATAATGAAGGGTTCCACAGCCATTAGTGCCAGCAACTCAGGCACTCTTCTAGCTGAGGTTATGTCTAAAAGCAATGCTGTTTTCCAAGAAAGGAATTTTAACTCTGTTGAAACTACAGGTTCAAAAGGTGGGAGCGTGAGCTTTTCCAGTACAATGTTAAGGTCCCGGGCAGGGATGGGTGCTCTCCTAGGGGGCCTTAAGTTGTTAGGCCCTCTCAGAAACTGTTTGATGAGAGGGTGAGAGAATAGAGGTGGCTCAGTATTATAATGAGCTGAGATGGCAGAGCTATGAATCTTAATGGAGGAGAAGGCTAGGCCTCTGTGGAGTAGCTGTGCTAGGTAATCAAGGATTTGAGGTAAGGAGGGCACAGCTGTGTCCTTTCCTGACTCCAAGAGCAATATCTTTTCCACTTTTCAGCATAGGATGTTCTAGTACTAGGCCTTCTGGCCTCAAGAATAATGTCCAGCACCTGCTTGCTGAGGGTTACTGGTGGAGTATTCAGGGGATAAGCCAGGCTGCAAGGTTTAGGGTTTGCAGCTGGGGATGCAAAATCTGTCCCTCCTGCTGAGACAGCAAGGAAGGAGTCTGATGAAGGTGCCAAGGTGACACTGTTGTCAGACTGTGTAACAGTGGGTACCAGTGCTGGCGTGGCCAATATGGGACAATAAGAATTGCCCTTGGGCTATCCTGTCTGATGCTGAGTAGTACCTTTGAGAGGAGAGGCAAGGGGGAAAGGCATAAATTGAGAGGTTTTCCCATTTGAAGGATAAGGCATCCACCTTCCAGGCCCTGTTGTGAGGGTTCCTGGTGCAAAATTTGCTCAACTGGTGGTTCTCGGGGGAGGCAAAGAGGTCCACCTCTGGTGTCCCCCACCTCCGGATTAGAAGGTTGAAGGTGTTGGGTTCCAATTTCCACTTGTGTGGGTCCAGGAGATTTTTACTTAAGTCGTCTGCCAGTGAATTCTGTTTGTCTGGCAGGAACTGAACTTGCAGATGCACTTGGTTGCTCAAGGCTGTGTTCCATACGGCCATATCTAACCTGCCGAGTGGGGAAGAATGGGTTCCCCCCCGTTTATGTGCCACATAACTGTGGTGTTGCCTGTTTTTATCAGTACTTGTCCTGGAAGGATTAGGTATTTGAAGGCTGTCAGAGCATACTGTACAGCAAACATCTCTTTTTGACTGATGTGCAGGAGAATTTGTCCTGGAGTCCACTTTCCCTGAATGCATTTGCCTGCCATGTGAGCCCCCCCATGCATAGTCTGATGCATCTGTAGTCAGGGTTTGGGTAGTGAGGGGTTGAGTGAAAGGCAGTCCCTTGTTGTGGTTGCATGCTTCTGTCCACCATAGGAAGTCTGCCCTTAGACAAGGAATGATCGGAATGACTGTTTCCAGGTCCTGAGAATGTTGGCACCAAAGACTTTTAAGTACCATTGAAGTTTCCTCATATGCAGTCTTGCATATGGAATTAGCAGAATGCATGAGGCCATGAACCCTAGGGCTTGCAGCATTTTCCTAGCAGATAGCTGGGTTTTGGTGGTCATGTGTTTGAAGTAGTTGTTCAAATAGATCTGTTTTTCTGGAGTGAGAAAGACCATCTGGGAAGTTGTGTTCAAGCGTGCTTCCAGGAATACAATTTTTTGACTGGGCACCAGTTGTGATTTCTTTTTGTTGATGGTGTACCCCAATGAAAATAGAAGTCTTTTTTACAAATGCCAGGTGTTGAATTAGTAATTCTTGACTGTCCACCTGAATTAGGCAATCTTCCAAGTATGGGAAAATTTGGATATTTCTCTGCCTGCAGTATGCAATGGCTGGACCCAGGCACTTTGTGAATACTCTGGGCGCAGTAGATAAGCCAAAGGGAAGTGCAGAGAACTGACAGTGCATAGAGCCTGCCCTGAAGCGGAGATATTTCCTGCAAGACTCCCTTATGGAGATGTGCAGACAGGCTTCTTTTAAGTCTAGGGTGACTAGCCAGGCATCCTTAGCTAGCATAGGGAGAAGCTGTTGCAGGGTTAGCATTTTGAATTTTGGGACCACCAAAAAGGTGTTGAGAATTGATAGATCCAGGACTGGGTGCCAAGAGCCCTCTTTTCTGGGCACTAGGAACAGTCTGGAGTAGATACCCTGTCCCCTTTGTTCTACATAGAACAGGTTGGATGGCCCTGATATTGAGCAGGGAATGTACTTGCTTTTGAGCCTCTGCCCACTGGTTTGGAGGAAGGTCTGGAAACCCGCTTGGGGTTGGCAGAGAATGGAAGTAGAATCTGTATCCCTGGGATACAATGTTTAGAACCCATCGGTCCTGAGTAATGAACATCCAGTTTTGGGCATGAATGGCAAGTTTTCCTCCTAGGGGCGCAAGTAGATGGGCAGGGCTGGGAAGGATAATTGACAAGTCATTGTGAACCTTTACCATAAGGAGGTGGCTTGTCACCGTTTTTGAGGAGGGAGCACTCCATTGTTTAGATCTCTGCATACCCTGAGACTGTAGTCTTGGTGGTCTGGTTCTCCTGGGTTTGGACTGTGAAGGCCTGGAAGGGGCTGGAAAGGACCATTTTTTTGTAGGCCAATGCATACTGAATCTAGGTGGCTGCACTTGCAAGAATTCTTTAACAGTTTGCATAGATTTAGCTTTTTCTACCATCTTTTTGAGAACCTCTTCTGCTTTGGTGCTAAACAAACAGTCCTGATTTGAAGGAGCGTCCAGTAATTTTGATTTGACATGGTCTGGGCAAGGTTGGTTCCTTTAGCCAAGCATGCCTTCTCAGTACAGATCCAGTGACTGCAGCCCTGCAAGATGCTTGTAGTGCATCAAAGCCACACTAGAAAGTATGCTTACTAACTTGGGTTTGCAGAATGCATTAACTCTTGTAAATCTTTATTTTCTGCACAATCTGGAAGTAACACCATTTTTTGTTTAATTTGTTCCATAATATGTTGCTGGTACTTCAACATATGAAACTGGCAATTCAATGCCCTGATGGCAAGAGATGCAGAGGTATATACCTTCTTACCTCATCTGTCTAAAGCTCTGGAATCCCTGTCTGAAGGAGTAGGGTTTTTGGCTGTAGTAGCCTTAATACCGTTAGGCACCTGGGAAATGGTCTCTGGATCCGCAGTAGGATTCTTAAAGAGAAATTTGTGAGAATCAGGTACTCTGTAGAACCTGTCAGGTTTTCTAGGGGCTGGTAGTAAAGTGTCTGGAGTAAGACTGGCTTCCATAAAGAATTCATCCACAACATCTAGGACAGGGGGTATAGCTAGGGGCCTGTGCTGAGGCAACTCTAAAAATTCTCCGAGTCTCTTTTTGGACTGAGGACAATCTTGGCATTCCTAGCAGAAATGCTCTCTTAAAGCATGCAATGTTTCACCAAAAGAAAAATCCTCTGGAGGGGAAGCAGAGGGAATGGATTCCTCTGCATCTGAATCCTCAAAGGTAGATAAGGTATGTCCTGGTAATCAGAAGAGCCAGAGTGATCGGACTCCTGGTCTGTAGAATCAGAAAGAAACTCAATTCTTGGTCGCTTAGCAGGGGAAGGATGGCTTCCCCTAATTAAGGTGATAAGGTCCTCAGCCATTCTAAGCATTTATTTTTGAGGCATGGGAGCTTGAGCATGCGATTTGGTCGTTGGTTTTCTAGGTGTAGTGCGTACTCTGGGCCTGAGAAACCCGATAGTTTTAGCTAAAAAAGAAGTCAGTTTAATGAGAATATCAGTAGGTCGGAATACACCCTCAGAAGCCGGTGCCTGCACAGTGGCACTGGACCTATCCAAGGTAGAGACATCCGCAGGTTCCATAGTCGAAGAAGCATCTTGTGGCATACTGGACTCCGAATGGGTCTCAGCAGAGGCCTGTGAATCTGTAGAAGCGGACATCAGATGCTGCAAAGGCGCCTCGCTGAGTACCGGCGGACTGATGACTAGCTTAATGAAAGAGTCGTCGGCAGTTTTTGAGCTATGCGGTCTGTCTCCGTCTTTATTTTTGTGCTTTTTCGAAAGATAGGTAGTCGGATGGCTTACTGAAGCCATTTTGGAATATGGAGAATGAGAGCGAAAGAATTTAGTGACAAAAATACCCCGACAACGAATGGTTCGGGGGTTAAACAAGGCACAAAACTGACAGTGAGAGACGTTGTGGTCTGGGCCTAAACAGGTGGTGCAGTAAGAATGAAAATCTCTGTGAGGTATTTGCTTTCCACAGGTAAGACAATTGTTAACTTTTTCTGACATTGGTTAGAACAAGAAAAAAGAATCCCCAACAGGGTACTTAGCTTTAGAAGACTTCAGATTTGAAACTTGAAAAATGAAAATTTCAGATAGCGGCCGACCAGCACTTGCAAACTGCTTCTGCTTTGGGCTCCTTCTCAGCAAGAAAGACTGATATAATGGCGTCGGCTGCCTGTTTTATACTCCTGACGACCTGACGTCATGGAAGAAGCAACAGCATCCGACGCAGAAATCCCAAGACCCTGGTATTCGGGCCGACTGAGGGCTACCTGCAGGCAGATAACCCAAGTGTGATGGCTGCAACAGTGAAACACGAAGAACAATTGATAATGCATAGACCCTGCCCTGAAACTTAGACAATTCCTGCATGATTCCCTTATGGGGATATGCAGATTGGTCTCTTAAGTCTAGGGTGACTAAGCAGGCATCCTTGGCTAGCATAGGAAGAAGCTGTTGCAGGATAAGCATTTTGAATTTTGGTACCACCAGGAAGGTGTTGAGAATGGAAAGATCCAGGATTGGGCACCAGAAGCCCTCTTTCCTGGGTATCACGAAGAGTCTGGAGTAGAATCCTTGACCCCTCTGTTCTACTGGAATTGGTTGAATAGCTCTGATATTGAGCAGGGAAAGTACTTGCTTTTGAGCCCCTGCCCACTGGTTTGGAGGAAGGTCTGGAAACCCGCTTGGAGTTGGCAGTGAATGGAAATAAAATTTGTACCCCTGGGATACAATGTTGAGGACCCACCAGTCCTGAGTGATGGATATCCAGTTTTTTGCATGAAGGGCAAGTTTTCCTCCTAAGGGCACAAGCAATTGGCAGGGCCGGGGAGTGGAGTAAAGAAGTCTTTGTGAGCTTTTTCCGTAAGGAGGTGGTTTACCACTCCCTGCTTTAGGAGTGGGGGCACTGCATTGCTTAGATCTCTGCATACTTTGAGACTGAAGTCTGGGTGGTCTGTTTCCCTGGGTCTGGTTTGAGAAGGCTTGGAGGGGGGCTGGAAAGGACCAGTGTTTGGAAAGGCAATGCCTACTGAATCTAGGGGGGGTCGCACTTGTAAGAATTCTTTAACAGTCTGCATAGACAACATTGTCTTCCATCTTTTTAAGAACCTCTTTTGCTTTGGTGCCAAACAAACAGTCCTTATTCAAAGGAGCGTCTAGTAACTTTGATTTGACATGGTCTGGCAAGGTCTGCTCCTTCAGCCAGGCATGCCTTCTCAGTACAGAGCCAGTGACAGCTGCCCGGCAAGATGGTTCTAGGGCATCAAAGCCACACTGCAAAGTATGCTTGCTGACGAGGCTTGCAGAGTGCATAAGCGCCCGCAATTCTTTATTTTCTGCACAGTTTGAAAAGGTTGCCATTTTTTGTTTAATAAGTTCCATAATATGTCGCTGGTACTTCAGCATGTGAAACTGACAATTCAATGCCCTAATAGCAAGAGTTGCAGAGGTATACACCTTCTTACCCAATCAGTCCAAAGCTCTGGAATCCCTGTCCGAAGGCGTGGGCTTCTTGGCTGTAGTAGCCTTGATACCTTTAGGCCCCTGGGAAATGATCTCTGGGTCAGCAGTAGGATTCTTGAAAAGAAATTTGTGAGTGTCAGGTACTCTTTAGTACTCATCTGGTTTCCTAGGGGCAGGAAGTAAAGACTGGATTCCATAATAACATCAACCACAACATCCAGGACAGGGTGTACTGCTAAGGGCCTGTGTTGAGTCAGCTCTAGAAATTCTCTTGAGTCTCTTTCTGGACTGAGGATAGTCTTAGCATTCCCAATGGAAATGCTCTCATAAGGTATGCAAGGTTTCACCAAAAGAAAAATCCTCTGGAGGGGAGGCAGAGGGAATGGATTCCTCTGCATCTGAATCCTCATAAGCAGATAAGGGCATGTCTTCATAATCAGAAATTAGAGAGTCATCGAACTCCTGGTCTGTAGAAGCTGAAGGGGACTGGACTCTGTCTCTTAGCAGGGGAAGGCTGACTTCCCCTAATCAGCATAATAAGGTCTTCAGCCATTCTAAGCATTTATTTTTGTGGCATGGGAGCAGGTGCATGCACTGTGGTCATCGGTTTTCTAGGCATAGTGTGTACTCTGAACCTAAGAAACTCTGTAGTTTTGGTTAAAAAAGTCATCAGTTTGAGTCGAACATCAGTTGAGCGAATAACTGTCTCGGAAGCCGGTGCCTGCTCAGCGGCCCTGGACCCTTCCAAAGTAGAGACATCCACAGGTTCCATAGTCGATGAAGAGTCTCGCTGCATACCAGACTCTGAATGGGTCTCACTAGAGGGCTGTGAATCCACTGAAGCGGGCATCAGGGGCTGCGAAAGCACCCCACAGAGTACCGGCGGACTGGCAACTAGCTTAACGGAAGCATCATCGGAAGTTTTGGACCTATGTAGTCTGTCTCTGTCTTTATCTTTACATTTTTTTGGAATATCGGTAGTCGGATGGCTTACCAAAGCCATTTCAGAATAAGGAGATCGAGAGCGAAAGAATTTAGCGACAAAGAGAGCCCAATGACGAATGGTTTTGGCGTTAAATAAGGCACAAAACCAACAGCAAGGGACGTCGTGGTCTGGGCCTAAACAGGTGATGCAGTAAGAATGAAAATCTCTGTGAGGTATTTGCTTTCCACAGGCAAGACAATTGTTAACTTTTTCTGACATCGGTTAGAGCAAGAAAAAGGATCCCCAATGGGGTACTTAGTTTTAGAAGACTTCAGGATTATTAAATTCATAAATCAAAATTCAGGTAGTGGCCAACCGGCACTTGCGAACTGCTTCTGCTTCGGGCTCTATGGCAAGAAAGACTGATGTAATGGCACCGGCTGCCTGTTTTTATACCCCTGACAACCTGACGTCAGTCCTGAAGCGACAGCATCCGACGCAGAAATACTAAGTCTCTGGTATTCAAGCCAGCTGAGGGCTACCTGCAGACAGATAACCCCAAGTGTGATGACTGCAGCAGTGAAACTTGAACATCCACAGAAGCACCACTGTGCTCTTGCTTGCACTGGTTTTGTCATCCTAGTTTTTGAGTTGGTATTTGACAATTATGTTTAGAAGAGATGGGGTTAAGGGTTTGAAAGCAATGCTACATACCGCACATGCTTTTAGATTAAATTATGTTAGTACTTTAAAACTATATCTCAGAAAAAGAAGGGTTAGGAGACTGACTTAGAAACTGTACATTATGAATTTGTTTTAACAATGAACTGAATGACAGCATGTTTGCCTGGTCCACTAAATATAATGCAATGAAATGAAATGAATTTAAATAGCTGTGCCACATGGATTTTAACTGAATTAGTTCATATCAGACAAGTGGCACAACTGTTAATGCCAGAAAAGCTTGTGTTATTTTCTATCAGTTACTTTTATTTTTATAGTTAACCAAGTTGGGTTTACTGTTTGTTTCTCTTTGTGGACATCAACTAAGGATAGATTTAAGTGGCACAGCTTGAGACTCTGGTTTCAGCTAATGAGATAATTTAATAAAGGCGTTTAAAAAATTATCACTTAAGACAGACACATACACACTAACGGAAAAGAAAATACATCATATTAACATGTCATATTCATGCACTATACATAGTATATATGTTTTCTTTTTAATTATGCACTCCACCATTACATAAACTGCTCAGTTCCTGCCTTCCCTTAAACCCCTCTCATTCTCAACACTATTTTGCATGTACTGTTCCCACAAATTCTATTTATTTCTATGCAATTTCCTTCTTCCAGTTTCTAATGATCTCACTTCTAGTTCTTTTATCACATTTAAAATATTCAGTGCTTCAGTTACAGTTGCTTTAGCTTTTGATTTCCATTTATTAGTGATTGCTTGTTTTGGTAACTAACAGACCTTAGTCTTGCTATGTAGATGCAATTCAGATCCTTCAATCCAGCTCAAAAGAATAATTTTCTTGGACTTCCAAGATGGTTGCACATTAAGTAACAGTTTAATTTCAGCTCTACCAGTGTGAAAACAGAAACTCAGAAAAGAGATCCAGCAAATTCGTATTTTGGGGAAAATTTCAGTAACTGGTTAGTTAAGTCCAGTGCCTGGATGCACAGCAAAAAAGAAATTTAGAAAACCTGAAAGATAATTAACCACAAAAGGTGAGGAAAAACACTGACCAGGAAGACTTCTGCAGCTATTCAGCAAAAAGAAGTGCAGGTTCCAGCTATGGTACAAGACATGACTTCAGTAACCTAGAAGAAAAAATAAGTCAAATGTACTAAGAAGTGATTAAAATAAATAAAACACTGATGGAGTATATTACCTCAAATAACAAAAGGCTGGAAAAAGCTTTAAACAGATATTCAGATGAGATGATGAAACTGCAGAAATCAAATGTCGAAAAGGCTGTCTGAACATGAGACTGCTCAACAAGAGATGTTTCAAAAAAATAACAGAATTAGAGGACAGAGACCATACGGAAAACCTGAGATTTCTGCTGTGCCAGAGAAGCTGTAAGGAACAGACGGTATTAATTTTATGAAAGCACAAATAAGCAACTGGACCGGTATTCCACAGCAGGAGTTATCAATTGAAAGGGTACATGGTGAGTATGCTCCAAACCTGTCCATGAGAAAGCAACCTAGTAAAGATGCAATCTTACCAGCATTAGGAGTTGATTTTGAAAAAAATTGTGGCAGAAGGACAAAGTACTAAAAGTGGGAGACAGTAGAGTGTTTCTGGAAAACAATTACTTAGTATACACCAAGCAGAACAGGAGTAAATGTATTCCACTTATCAGAGAATGTATAGAAGCAGGCATGAGACTCAAAAAGTACAGTTTTGTACCTACCATAAATGTAGATGTCCGATAGACATGCAACTGCAGTCATAACATGTGGGTTGTCCTGCCTCAGGCAGCCCTCGGTCGGCCGGAATCCAAAGTCTGGGTCCGATGTCGGCTGATGTCGCATTTCTCTCCGATGTCAGAGCAGCTGGAGTATATAAGCATCAGCCGACGCCATTTTCTTCAGCGTTTCTTGCCCCAGATGCCAGGTGCCCTCCAAGGAAGGCTGTAATCAAATTGGAAGACAAAAACAGGATTCCAAACAAATACATGAGCAATAAAACAAATACACCATAACAGATATCCCCAGCTAAGAGTGAGGGGGATAGGAGTGGACCCTAAGCATAGAGGGGTATGGAGGGAGGGAAAACCCAACTGCAGTTGCATGTCTATCGGACATCTACATTTATGGTAGGTACAAAACTGTACTATGTCCTTCAAGAATGAAACTGCAGTCATAACATGTGGGTAGAATACCATAGCTTAGCTGGGGGAGGAGGTATGCTCTAGGAAAGAGATGGTGTGGCAATCAAACCCTGCAGGACTGCCGAAGCAAAGCCTGCTCTGGATCTGGAATATAGGGGGAGATTGTAGTGTTTTGAGAATGTATGCACGGAGCTCCATGTAGCAGCTTCTAGAATGTCCTTTGTAGGCACCCCTCTTAAAAATGCTGTAGAGGTGGCTGTAGCTCTGGTGGAATGTGGTCTGACATAGGCTGGAACAGTCTTTCCATGAAAGGAATAACAGAATCTGATGCAATGTCCAATCCATTTAGAAATAGTCTGCTTTGAAATTGCTTTTCCTTGGACTGCAGGGCGTAAGCTACAAAAGCTGTTCAGACTTCCTACTGGCCTTGGTTCTGTCCAGGTAGTATTGAAGTTGTCTATGAATGTCCAAGGTATGCAAAAGCCTTTCCCCTTATTCTCACGATTGGGGAAGAAAGCAGGCAGATGAATGGCTTGATTTAGAGAAACCCTAGATACCACCTTTGGCATAAAGGTAGGGTTGGTTCTTAATGAAACCCTGTCTCTGTGGAAAATAATAAAGGGTGGTATTGCCATTAGGGCCTGTAGTTCAAACCCTTCTTGCTGAGGTAATTGCCAACAGGAAGGCTGTTTTCCATGAGAGAAATTGCAAGTCAACTGAAGCTGCTGGCTCAAAAGGAGGTAGAGTCAGTTTTTCTAAGACAAAATTGAGGTCCCAGGCTGGCACTGGGGCCTTTCTTGGTGGCTTAATGTTCTTGATTCCCTGAGGAATTGTCTTAGTAAGGGGTAAGAAAAACAGGAGGATCAGTGTTGTATCTAGCTGAAATAGCAGATGCATGTATCTTTATTGAAGAATATGAGAGGCCACTCTGTAACATATCTGCCAAATATTCCAAGATAAGTGGGATGTTCAGTAATGATGCATCATGCCCTTTGCTGGTATTCCAATTGCTGAATCTTTTCCACTTTGCTAAGTAGACCTTTCTGGTGGACGGTCTTGAGCCTCTGTTAGTATCCGCTGAACTTCCTTGGAGAGAGATAAGCTGAAGTTATTTATGGGATCTCCCAGGCTGTTAGCTGCAGAGTCTGAAGGTTTGGATGCAGTGTTTCGAAATTGTGTTGAGTCAAAAGTAGAGGCCACTGAGGGAGGGCCCACCTCCTGGTGTGACATATGCTCCGTAGTAGTGGGTACCAGTGTTGTCTTGGCCAAAACGGAGCTATTATGATTCCCTTGGGCTTCTCTGCTTTGATCTTTAGTAATACTGAGGTCATCAGTGGCAGAGGTGGGAATGCATAGATTGCTAGGGAGTTCCAGTTGAATGAAAGAGCATCTATTTTCCAAGCCTTTGGATGGTATGTCCTTGTGCAAAATTTTGGTAGGAGATGATTGAGGTGAGAGGCAAATAGGTCCACTTCTGGCTTGCCCCATGTCGAAGTGAGTTGTCTGAAAGCCTTCGGATGTAACCTCCACTCGTGTGGATCTGAGAAATTCCTGCTTAGGCTGTCCGCCAACACATTGTCTTTTCCTGGAACAAACTGTGATTGTAACTGGATGTTTAGACTCAGTGATTTCTCCCAAAGCTGCATTGTCAGTCTGCAAAGGGGGTAAGAGTGGGTGCCCCCCTGCTTGTTTATGTACCACATCACAGTGGTGTTGTCTGTCCATATCATTAAGTGACCTTGCTGGAGTTGGTTTTGAAAAGCCTCGATAGCATGCATTACTGCCAGCATTTCCTTTTGGTTTATATGCAGATGCGTTTCCTTTGGAGACCATTGTCCTTGTATACACCTGCCTTCATGTGCGCCCCCCATCTGAGGCGTCTGTAGTCATGGTCTGTGTTATCTGTGGTTTTTTGAATGACATACCTGTGTTTTCCTGGCTCACCGAGGCCCACCATAGGAATTCCTTTTGTAAGCATGGAATGAGTGGTATGATTGTCTCCAAGTTGTTGCTGTGCTGAGACCAAACGCTGCTTTCTCATGTGTAGTTTTGCTAATGGAACCAGTAGAATGCAGGATGCCATGTAACCCAAGGCCTGTAGGAATCTCCTTGCAGTCATCTGGGTGAGTTTTGCTAAACCTTTGAAGTATTGAGTTAACTTCTCTTGCTTGTCTTCTGTCAGGTAAGCCATCTGAGAGGCTGTGTCTAGTTTGGCTCCAAAGAAGATTATTTGTTGGGATGGCTGCAGTCTTGACTTTTGGAAGTTGACTGTGTATCCCAGAGCTTGAAGTAATCGTATGACATAATCCAGATTTTTTGTTAACATCAATTTGTCGTCCGCTTGTATGAGGCAGTCATCCAGGTACGGGTAAATTTGTATACCCTGGAGCCTGCAATGAGCAATTACTGAAGCCAGGCATTTTGTAAACACTCTGGGCGCAGTAGATAAGCCAAATGGCAATGCTGAGAATTGATAATGCTCTGGCCCTGCAAGAAATCTGAGGTATCTTCTGCAGCTGTGTCTGATAGGGACATGCAGGTATGCCTCCTTGAGGTCCAGAGTAATCAGCCACGACTCCTTGCCCAGCATGGGAAGGAGTTGCTGTAGAGTCAGCATTTTGAACTTTGGTACTATGAGAAAGGTGTTTAATGCGGACAAGTCCAGTATTGGTCTCCATTGAGTTTCTTTTCTTGGAACAAGGAACAGTCTTGAGTAAACCCCTGTTCTTGTTCTTGTTGTGGAACTCTTTCTATTGCTTTCATTCGAAGTTAGCAGAGTGATTTGCTTGATAGCCTCTGCCCTTTGATGTTGTGGTAGATTTGGCATGCCTTGTTTTCTTGGTAAGGTATGAAAATGAAACCTGTACCCTCAGTCTATAATGTCCAAAATGCATTTGTCCTTTGTCAGTCTGAGCCAGTTTTCTGCAAACAGAGATAATTTCCCAAGGGAGCTTCTAGTTGTTCCCTGGTAGGCGGTAGTAGAGGAAAGTCATTGAGATTGTGGTTGTTGGGCAGGAGAAACCCCTCGTCACCTCTTTGGTTTCCTGGCTGCCATTGACGCCCCTGTAAGGGCCTCTGTATTGGCCTCTTCCTCGCCACGCCTGTTCTTACCCCTTTGAAACTTTTCTGGATTAGGAAAGGACCAGTTTTTTGAAGGCCAATTCCTACTGAATCTGGGGGGTTGAACCTGGAGGAAATCCTTTACAGTTTGAACTGATTTTGCTTTTTCTTCGATGGTCTTTAACACATCCTTAGCATTTGCACCAAAAGCTCGTTCTTTTCCAAAGGTGCATCCAGAAGTTTTGCTTTTACATGATCTGGTAGAGGTTGATCTTTTAACCAAGCATGTCTACACATCACTGCCCCTGTCATAGCTGCCCTACATGAAGCTTCCAGTGCATCATATCCACACTGCAGGAAGTGATTGCTTACTTGCTGAGTGTTATGTACAGCTTCCTGCAAAGTCTTCCTGTCTAAAGGATCAGGAGAAGCTAATGTTTTTTTGTAAATCTTCTAAGAGATAATCCTGATATTGGAACATATGAAAAAGACAATTTAAAGCTCTCATAGATAAGGTAGTGGATGTGTAAACCTTTTTACCCCATCTCTCTAATGACCTTGCTTCCCTGTTGGAGGGCAAAGGATTTTTTGAGGTGGAGGCTGAAACTCCTTTAGGCCCCTGTGAAATAGTTTCCAAATCAACAGTATGGGCCCTGAATAAATGGGAATGAGTTTCTGGGACCCTGTAATACCGGTCTGGCTTGGCTGGAGCAGGAGGGAGAGAATCAGGGGTAGCACTAGAATCCGAATACAAATCATCCAGAACATCAAGTACAGGAGGAATAGCTAAGGGCCTGTGCTGAGGCTTCTTAAGGAAAGTCCTAAGGCGTTTCCTGGAATCAGAATATTCCTGGCCCTGCCACTTGAAATGTTCCCTCATGGTGTGCAGAACTTCCCCAAAAGAAATATCCTCAGGAGGGGAGGCCGAAGGTATGGAATCTTCTGCATCCGAGTCCTCATAGGTCTGGAAGAGCTCTTCCTGGCTATCAGAGTGGACAGAGCCCTCAGAGTCTTCATCTGAAGGAGTGGGGTCAGAGGGTTCAACCCGGGGCCTTTTATCAGGAGGAGGCTGTGATGCTCTCTCAGGATGGGCCTGTGAACCTCTAATCATGGAAATTAAATCAGCAGCCATGGACATAATTTGTGTCTCCGGAGTCGTCTGAGGTAAGGATTTAGAAGTAATATGCTTTGTTTTGCTGGCTGCCTTAGCCCTAGTGTAGGCCTAAATAGACATGGCCATAGGAGGCCTGGCAGCTCCACGTGCAGGAGTGACCTTGTCTACAGCAATGGTCTTGGGCATTTCCTCGGTTTCGGTATCCGGAGGAAAATCTATAACTGGCGGAGGAATGTCTGGAATCGGAGTCATCGGTAATGCGGTGTCTACGGTTCGGAGCGGTGGAGAGACCGTCTCAGAGGGAAAAAGAGCACTCGCGCTAGGTTTTGGCGTGGAGTCGGTGGTAGACGCGGGCCGAGGATGTCGGTCCCGGTCTTTTCGCTTTTTGGGAGTTTGCGATGTCGGAAGATCCGACGGCATGGTGTAAGCAAATTTATCGCCGAAAAAATCTTCAGCGAACTCCGCCCGGCGCCTGAGAGTGCGCTTGTTGAAGCGAGCACAGGCTACACAGGCCGAGACGTCGTGGTCTGGGCCCAGGCAAGGGAGGCAGTAAGAGTGGAAATCCTTATGAGGTATTTGTTTACCACAAAAGACAATTGTTAACTTTTCAGTAATTTCTGACATCGGCTGAGGCAAGAAAAGGTCCCCAATGGGGTACTTAGCTTTTTTGATGACTTCGGTATCGTAGAATACAGGAGCTGACCGACCGGCACTTGCGAACTGCTTCTGCTTCGGGCACCGCGCGGCAAGAAAGACTGAAGAAAATGGCGTCGGCTGATGCTTATATACTCCAGCCGCTCTGACGTCGGAGAGAAATGCGACATCAGCCGACGTCGGACCCAGACTTTGGAATCCGGCCGACCGAGGGCTGCCTGAGGCAGGACAACCCACATGTTATGACTGCAGTTGCATTCTTGAAGGACATCTGCTGTACCATGCTATCTTCAGAATATTCTTTCCTAGAGGAACAAAATCATTTTTTGATGCACAGTATGCTAAGCAGGAAATACAAAAGTTTGTCCTGTAAAACAGGAGATTCTGCTTCTTGTTCTTCTAGTAATAAAGACCACAGAGAGACTGTGCCAGTAAAATCTTTTACAATGTTTCAAAGGAAAATGATTGAGAGAGAGAGAAAAAAAAGCACAAGAGCTGACTAAAAGAACAGAAAGTACATTGGAAATGAATCAGAGACTGGATTTGGGAGATGGAGACAAACAGGAATAAAATCAGCAACTTGGAAACTGAAAAAAAATGTGGGACTAAAAAGCATTAATTATATTTGTGAAACATGACAGAACAAGAAAACCTGGAAATATTGGACTTTGACTTTATTAGACTTGTAGAGGACTAAAGCATACGCCCTACTTCATGTCATTATGTTTGTAGGAACACTTAGGAGAGGGGAAGAACAGGTAGAGAGTTAACTGTAATTAAAACAAAATTTTGTACAATTTTTGCAGTGTATGATATAATCTGCATGCTATAAAGTAAAGATTTCTCAATTTTCAAGTGTAATGGGGATACTAAAGTAAACGTGCCCCTGTTTTTTTTTTCTTCTTTTCTCCTTCTCCTTGTTCACTTTTAAGAAATGTAGGCACTGTAATGTAAAAAAAAAGAAAAAAAAAAAAAAGAAAAGTCTGGGATGTCAACATTAACTGGTCATCCCAAACCACCAGCTCTGTTACCTCTTACTTAAACTTACATGGAGTCACACAACTAACCTTTACCCCAACACACTTCAACAAGCCAACTAACTTCTTCTCTACTATTGAGTGGATACTTGTCTCTAATGCCAACCTTTTCCACCACCAAAAAACTTTTCCTGACTACATCAGTGACCACATACCTATTTGTATCCATACATTCTCCTCTCACCAGCATAGGTCACACAGATTTAAGGAATGTTGAAGCCTCTCTAATTTCAATCCTGACATTTTTAATAACATGCTGTCCTCTAGAAACTGGTCCTTTCTGTCAAACCTACCTCTTGATGAAGCAGTCCAAAAATTCAACACCATATTTCTAAATATCCTCAACTGCCTTATCCCACCTCACACAATTAGAGTTAAATCCCACAGCTCCCCCTGGCTAACTCAATCCATACTCTCATGCACAAATGAGATAATGTCTGCAAACTCTGGATAAAAACTAAATCGTACTCCCACCTACAATTCTATAAAGAACTTCATAACTTGGTTAAAAAGAAGTTAACACTGAAAAGAAAAATATCTACCTTAATATCCAGACTGCACATAACAAAAACGCTAAAAAAAAATCTTTAAAATGTATCACTCAAATCCTCCACCCAGGAAACCCCACAACACCTAACTCCTGTCCCAACAACACTCACCTCAAAACTGCTACCATTTTAAATATCTAAACTCCATAAGCAAACTACATCCAATTATCCTAACTCCACTAACACCCCCACACCACAACTAACCCAAACAACTCTTTCTTTCAAACTTGTAGCCACTAACTACATCAAATGTATTCTATGCAAACTTAAACCCTGCTCTCCCTCTGCCAACAAACATCCACCACTCTACCTTAAGCAAGCTGCAAACTCCATTGCTTACCCCATCTCCACACTCATTAATTACTCAATGTCTGAAATCCACAGTCCACCTCACTTTGGAAAAAATACTATACCATACCAATCTACAAAGGTGGCAATTCTACTGAACTAACTAACTACTGACCTATAGCTATACTCTCCCCCTCTCAGAAATACTAGAAAAGTGTGCACATACACAAATACTCTAACTACCCCCCAAATCCTTCTCATCTCAATGAACATGGCTTCTGTCCCAAACACAGTACCTCTACTGCCCTTATCTCCTTTACCCACACTATATCCCTGGGTAGAGATAACAACAAACTTGCTTCCGGTCTCTTCCTAGATCTCTCTAAAGCCTTTGACAATGTCACCCACCCCAAACTCCTTTCTAAATTCTTTGACCTTAACCTCTCAAACGCCCACCCTCAAGTTGTTCTCTAGCTACCTCTCAGACAGACAACAATCTGTCAAATGGCACTCCAAACTCTTTCCTTTGCTACCCATCAAGATGGGTGCCCCCCAAGGCTCAGTCCTTGGTCCACTACTGTTCAATATCTTCACAAATATTCACTTTACATTCTGTCCACAGTCTACCCTCATTTGATACGCGGATGACTCTACCATCATCTCTACCTCCAATACCCTTTCTGACCTGCACACTTTCACCCAAAACTCCTTCAGCTCTGTAGAAAAATGGCTTACCAATAACCAAGTAATTCTCAATCTCAAAAAGACCAAACTCCTGCCATTTCTCTCAAAATCACTCAACCACCACAAACCCAACTTCACTTAACACAACCATCAATGTCAAAATTCACACCAAACTTCTTGGAGCCATAATCAATGATCAGCTAAAATTCGACCTACATGTTCAACAATGTATTAAAAAAAATCATCAAAAACTAGTCCTACTCGACAGAAATAAAAAATTCTTTAAAGACTCTTGTACTGCCCTTGCTCATGTCTACCTCCTACTCAGTCTTCTCTACAGCTCGCAAATCCTTACCAACTTGCAAACAGGCCTACTAGGAAAACTTGAAATCATCTACAACAAAATTTCCAGGTTTGCAACAAACCAAACCTCTCTTTCTCTCATCAATGCCACTCCCTCAAGGCTCTAAGTTGGTTAGAATTTCCACACCAACTTCTATCCTTACAACTGCTTGTTATTCACAACATTCTAAATAAGCCCTCCTCCTGCTCTAACATCTCCTCACTTATCTCTGTCCATACACTGACAAGAAACCTCAGGACCTCCGATCAACTACTTTTAGACATATAGAAACCTAAAAGATCTATAGGTCAAAATGTATACAGTCACACCCCTGTCCCCCTGGCCAATCACATAATAACCCAAAACACTGGAATTCAAAGAACACCACCAAAACTCCTGGACTTGCCATTGTAAAAACCATACTTGAATATCACTAGCTTATTCAATAGTTAATACCAATCTCGATGACTCCTAACCCATCACTAACTTCTCTCACCTCCAATCCAAAGTGTCTCTCTTCTTACCTCTACTTTCACTTTTCTCTTCCTCCTGCCACCTACTGTTCTCACATACTCTGCCTTAACTCCCACTCACGCAACCTTTTTGACCTCCACTCTCCTCCTGTTTTCCATTTACAACAAAGTATCCTAAAAAAATTGCACACTCTGTATACAATAGATCTTGGAAAATAGAATTAAAATTTTGTATGAAACTATGCATTTTCCCCTTGTCAAATGTTCCAGGTACTCATGTATACAATGTATGTTGATAATGTAATGAAAATTATGTATGAAACTATGTATTTTCACTTTTGTAAAATATGACTTTGTACTCATGTGGAGCTTTTTTCGCCAGACCTCCTCTGAAAAAGGGCTCTGGCTCAGTCGGACTTTCCCGGTCAACAAATGTCAAATCAATAAATAAATGATACAAGAAAAACTAATGTGCTTTTTCTCATTTTTGCATAGGGGAATGAGTGGATTAAGGCCTTGGCTTGATCTAGTAACAAGTTTTAATAGAAAGCAAATAAACAAAAAAGAACAGACTACAATAAAGCTTTTCTGTAGCAAATAAATAAATAAATGCTTGTAAAGGCAATTATGTATCTGGTTTTCATGTCTCCATGGAGACACTCTGATAAAGAGCAATAAAAACAGAATGCTTATTTATTTCAATGGCTAGAAGATATTGTTTTCTGAAAGCATTCAAGTGTTTTCCCATTCTGAGATAACGATAAGACAAAACCAGACAATACTTGGCAGAAGCACAAGCTGTACCATGCATCTTAGCATGGATAAGCTTCCTTTTAGGTTAACCCAAATCTATGAGTGTGGGTGTCAGTTTGGGACAACTGCTCCTATTAGGAGGATAAAACTTCAATATTTTAAGATGCACATAGTTCTGTGCGTTACTATTAAGTTAATAAGTTTTAGGCGTGTATTTGTTTTTTGGGTTTTTTTGAGGACTTTCAATAAAACAAAATGTTTTGTAAGATGTGACATAGGATTAAATAACTATAACAAGAAACAACTGTATAAAAAGAGTACCTTGCCAAACAACACTGTGCACATATAACCCAAAAGCTGGCACTACACACTTAAAAAGCTGTTACAAATAAAATGTGGGAATAGTAACTTCTTAACATAATGATTTTCTTTAAATGTTAATGGTCTCATAGATATATACAAAAAGAAAGACTAGTGAACTACATTAAAAATGTAGATTGCAATTAGCTATGCTACAGGAGACATAGTTGGAAAGAAGTGAACATGTGAATTTGATAAAGAAAGGTTTTCAGGATTGTTATTCAGCAGAATACCTGAGACTAAAAAAAAAAGAAGAGTACTTAAATTCATTTCAAGAGAAGCTCCAATAGTGACAGAAAAGGATAAACAAGCAAATAATGGTAGATTTGTAGTACTAACGGGCTATTGGTAAGGGAGGAGGATTACACTGGCATGTATTTATATTCCACCTAAAACTGCTAAATTGGGGCTTAAGAAAATTCTAGGATTAATAACCAGCTTTCAGTAGGGAATATTACTTATACATGTGGACTGGAATTTGATTTTCAGTAGTAAGGATGTAACTAGGGATCCCAGAAGGGAAATATAACGTGTCGATATTAAATAGTTTAAATGGCATTACAGCTAATGCCGTTTTGCCGACACGTACAGAGCGAAATGCACAAACAGCAAAAGCTCAGGTCAGCATTTTTTTTCCTAGGGGAAAAAAATTGCTTGGCCCGAGCCATGACATTGCCTTTACCCCACTGTAGTGCGATCTCGGAGTTGGTATATTTAGTTAGGGTGTGTGTGGGGGAAACAGCTCCCCACACTGGGGTGTGGGTGGCGAAGCCCCCCACTTTAAAATGTTTTAACTGGTGTGTTTTGTTGGTCTACTGATTTTTTTCCCTAGGAAAAAAAATCAGTGATCTTGGGTTTCGCTGTTTGAGCATTTTGTTCTTTACATGTTGGCAAAACAGCTTTTGCTGTAATGCCGTTTCGACAATTTAATATAGATCCAAATATAACAAAAGAGAGAAGATTCTTTGAAGAATATTTGGCACAGATGATGTGTGAATTCAGTAGTAGAAGTTTGGAGTGAACTTACAAATTATTTCCCAAGGTACAAAAACTGGGTTAGACTAGACAGAAATTAATATTTCACAGGAACATGTGCATTTAACTGAAAGCTTTGATATGCATCCAATAGCTATTTTGAATCACTAGCCAATAAAAATGCAGGGTAATCAAATAAAAATGAGACACTGGTGCTTTTCCAACTATCTGATAAAGAGAGAGGAATTTAAGTAATGGGTAGTGGAAATTATTTGGGAGTTATTAGGGTAGAAATACAAGAAAGACAAATGGTTAAGAAAAAACAAGAATTATTTAGAGGGACTGATAAATGTTAAAGTATTGCAGAATGGGGAAATCTCACAGAACAAGAAGAGGAGCAAATGCAGAATGCTAAGCAGAAAATAAAGGATTACCTCAATAATATGCAAGAGTTTAGAAAGAGTGCTGTTAAGCAACTTTTTTTTTTTTTTTTATAATAACGCCAGAGTACAAAAACTTTTAGCACAACCACTCCGGCAACAGAAAGTAGAAAGGGTTGTTGTCAAGCTTAGGAAGCCTATAAGGAAGATAATAGATCCTGCAGAGGTACTAGAACTAGAAATATTTCAGAAATGTTATGAAACTCTGTATAAAGCAGAGAAATACAGAGATCAAGAAAAGGTACAAATGGAAATGTTTATGGAAGAATTAAATATGCCAAGGTTAGAGATAGATGAAGCTCAATTACTAACAGGATAGCAGGAGATGAGATAAAATAGTGATGTCTAACCAATCCACAGGAAAGTTCCCAGGAAGAAATAGTATTCCTGTGGGAAGTCTGGAAGCTAGGAGGGAAAAACTGATAAAGATCTGGAAGGTTTTGTTTAACAGTACTTTAAGAGGAGGAGAAGCACCAACATCCTGGAAGAAAGCAGTAGTGACTGTAATACCTAAAAAGGGTAAAGACCCATCAGAACCAACTTCATACAGGTCCATTTCAATACTAAGCCATGATTATAAAGTGTTAGTCTAGAATGGCTAAAAGAATGTCAAAAGTGATAGATACTGATCAGTGTTGTTTTGTGGAGGGGAGGCAAACATTTGACAACCTTAACAGAACACTGATTATCCAGAGGGAAGCTGAATGTACGAAAATACCACTGTTGTGGGTGGGCCTTGATGCAGAGAAAGCATTTGACAGAGTAAGTTGGGAGTTTATGAGCAGGCAATAGAAGCATTTGCATTCCTCGATAAAATTATAAGGGTGATTAGGAGGATATATGAGGGATCAGATGTGAAAATAAAAGTGGATGGGGTCCTGCCTGACAGGGGTGTCCTTTTTCCCCTTTGTTATTTGCAGTATATTTAGAACCACTGGCAAAAAATAAGACTCATAGATTCAATGATATAACTGGTATCGTAGTCAAGAAAAGCTGGATCTAATTGCAGATATTATTTTACACCTGATCAAACTAGAAAAAGACATTTCAGTGTTGTGAAACATTTTAAGGCAGTTTCAAATCTTTTCAGGATACAAAATTAATGAAACTAAAACAAAGGCAAGTGCTGTCAATTATGTACCAACACACAAATTGGTTCAGCAATATCCATACTTATGGGGACACGATAAAATTAAGTACTTAGGAGTATGGATTAAAAGAGATTCTGGAGTGGCTGCTAAGGACATGTGGGAAGATACTAAATAAACGATAATACAAAAACTGAGAAACTGGAAGCTCTGTTATATGGATAGCAAGACACAAGCAGTTAAAATGTTTTTAGTCCCTTTAGTTTTACACACAGGTCAGACATATTTTATCAACCAGAGAATTTGTGGATAGCAATTAATAAAGAGCTGAAGGATTTTATGGGGACACGATAAAATTAAGTACTTAGGAGTATGGATTAAAAGAGATTCTGGTGTGGCTAAGGACATGTGGGAAGATACTAAATAAACGATAATACAAAAACTGAGAAACTGGAAGCTCTGTTATATGGATAGCAAGACACAAGCAGTTAAAATGTTTTTAGTCCCTTTAGTTTTACACACAGGTCAGACATATTTTATCAACCAGAGAATTTGTGGATAGCAATTAATAAAGAGCTGAAGGATTTTATCTGGGAGGGGAAGATGGGAGATTCAAGTGGGATAAGTTGATTCTTCCAATTGAACAGTTTGGTCTGGGATTACCCGGTTCGAAAGGGTATTTCCGAGTTACACAGTCAAGGCTCCTATACATAGCACAAGCAGAAACCAATGTTTCAAAGTAGAAAGGTATGATGAAACAGGGAGGAAGCTCAAGAAACAAGGAGAGACTGGGATTTTGGATGCAGATCCTTATGGAGAACAGCAATAACCATACAGAATATTAAATTATTATATTCATAAAAGCAGCAGAAAGTATTATAAGAACTAAGCCAAAATCTGAATGGAGAAAGGAGATTCTGTCCATAAGGATGACTGTAATTAAGGATACAAACAATAGGCAAGAGGGGGCAAGAAGGAGCTGGAATTTACTGGAGAAAATTGGTAAAAGAACTAAGGTATTGGGAGCAAATAATTGGAGAGGGAAATGTAATAGAATGGGAAGAGACCAAGAATGTTTTGAACTGCAGGCTAGAGACTGCCTTCACTATCAAGGATTGATAGAGTATAGGCAAAAAGAAAAAAAAAGGGGGATCCTAAACCATAGACTAGCACTGGTAGACTTTTTAGCAGAATCTAGAACAGAAACTGCTGTTAAAAAAGGAATGATGATTCTTATAATTATCATGCAATCAGAGGAAGTTATAAAGGACTGGGAAGAGAGACTGGATAAGCAATTCACAAAGAAACAATGGGGGATATATGTATGTCTCCCAAATATGCAACAACGTCAAGAAGATTTAGGATCTTTGCTTGGAAGTGTTTACCTAGGTACTTTTATACCCCAAGTAGACTCCAAAGGATATTTCTTCAGGTAGATAATGTTGCAGGTGTGATGGGAAAGAACAATTTAAATGGGAACATATTTTCTGGGAGTGTAATGAGTTGGCAGCCTTTAAAGACTCCCTGCAGACTGCTCTGTCACAGACACTGGGCGAGCAAATTGGAGTAACTAAGGAATTTTTTTTTTTTTAGCTATAATACAGAATCGGAATTGCCTAAACATAGTGAGGCCTTGCTGAGTCTAATTATAGTGGCTACGAAAAAAACAATTACTAGAAAATGGAAATTAAATTCTAAACAAACTTTACTAGAAATAGTGAATATAGTAATAGCGAAAAAACATCAAGAACCGGGATCTTTAGAAAAAAGTAAGAGCAAATTACATACAAAAAAATGGGAAATGTGGGAACAATACATGCAAAGGAGGAACAGGATTTAAAAGAAGGCAGGATTTGAATGAACGATGTAACGCATAAATGACAATGATTGGATAGATTATAAGTAATGTACAATGTTTACAACTAAAACTATATCAATACGGTTTGTGATGTACAATGTTTGCAACTACAATTATGTCAATATGGCTTATTTTCATTTATATAAATGTATGATTGTGCATGTTATACATGATAATTTAATAAAGAGGTTTCTTGTTTAAAAAAAAAAAAGGAATAATTTCCTTAGTTACAGCCATTTCCTGCTCCCCCCACATATTTCTGACTTTATGACAGATGAATCTGAAGAGAATTTTTAAAATCTGCAAAAGTACTGCACCCCCCCCCCCCAAAAAAAAATATTCTCAGAAAATGTTGGAGTTGTGATGGAAAAGAGAAAAATAACTATCTAACCAAGGGGAAAAAATCCTCTGAAGTCGGCCTGGAGTATGGAAATACCTATGAAACATTTGCTATCAGAAATTCTACACCTTCTAAACTTTGTTGAATACTTGGGAGCCAATACATGCCCTCCCATTGTTCGTTTGTAAATTGCCTTTCCAGTCTCTCTTGTCAATCTTTTCTACCCTCATCCGACTGATTCTTACAGTTATCATGCAATACTTTACAAGCCCTACTGATTTTCCCATTTTTAGCAGCAGCTTCTGTTCTAGACTCATTTAAAAACTCTACCAGAGTTGGTCTTTTACTTAGAACTATCCTATTCCTTTCTCTTTGCCTGTACTTTGATGTCAATCCCTGACAGGGAAGGCAGTCCCTATCCTGCAATCCACACTTCTGATTAGCCTCATCTCATTCTACTACATTTCCCTCTCTAGTTATTTTCTCCCAATATCTTGGTTCCTTCTCCAATTTTCTCCAGTAAATTCCATCCCTCTTGCCTTTTCTCTATAGTCTACTTGCAGTAATCCCTACTGGCAAAATTTTCTTTCTCCACTCCTGTATTGGCCTAGTTTTTCGAAACTATCGAGGTCATCCTGATAGAATTTATGGGAGACCAGCAACATGTGAAGAGTTAGTCAGGAGGAGGAAGAGGTGACAAGACAAACACTGTTGATAAAGACATGAAATTAAGATGTATTACCTTAAAACATTAAATGTTTTTACTCCCAAAGCTCATATGGCAGGGCTTTTTTCAAGCATACCTGGCTACAGCACAGTGTAACCAAGCTTACAAAGAATATGCAACAGACATGAACATTACTTGAAAGCAAGGTCAGAATTTGATTTCAAAAGGAGATGTTCTTCATGTTTCACTGTTGCAGTCATCACACTTGGGTTATCTGCCTGCAGGTAGCCCTCAGTCGGCCCAAATACCAGAGTCTTGGGATCTCTGCTTCAGATACTGTCGCCTCTTCCATGACGTCAGGGGGGTCAGGGGTATAAAACATGCAGCCGACGCCATTACATCAGCTTTTCTTGTAGAGCAGAGCCTAAAGCAGAAGCAGTTCATAAGTGCCAGTCGGCCGCATCCTGAAATTTTCATTATTCGAGTTTCAAACGTGAAGTCTTTTAAAGCTAAGTACCCTGTTGGGGATCCTTTTTTCTTGCTCTAACCGATGTCAGAAAAAGTTAACAATTGTCTTGCCTGCGGAAAGCAAATACCTCACAGAGATTTTCATTCTTACTGCAACACCTGTTTAGGCCCAGACCACGACCATTCCTCGTTGTCGGTTTTGTGCCTTGTTCAACGCCCAAACTATTCGTTGTCGGGCTATCTTTGTCAGTAAATTCTTTCGCTCTCATTCTCCGTATTCTGAAATGGCTTCATTAAGCCATCTGACTACCGACCTTCCGAAAAAACGTAAGGATAAAGACAGAGACAAACTGCATAGGTCCAAAACTGCTGCAGATGCTTCCATTAAGCTAGTCGCCAGTCCGCCGGTACTCAGTGAGGCGCTTTTGCAGTCCTGGATACCCGCTTCTACAGATTCACAGGCCTCCACTGAGACCCATTCGGAGTCCGGTATGCCGCGAGATGCTTCTTCGACTATGGAACCTGCATATGTCTCTACCTTGGATGGGTCCGGAGCCGCTGTGCAGGCATCAGCTTCGGAGGGTGTAGTCAGACCTTCCAATGTTCGTATTAAACTGACTACTTCGTTTTTGACTAAAACTAACGAATTTCTCAGGCCCAGAGTTTGCACTAGGAAACAGACGACCAAAGCGCATACTCAAGCTCCCATGCCACAGAAACAAATGCTTAGAATGCCTGAATACCTTATTACTTTAATCAGGGGAAGCCAGCCTTCCCCCTCTAAAAGACAAATAATTGATTTACCTTCTGATTCTACAGATCATGAGTCCGATGACTCTGACACCTCTGATTACCAGGACATTCCCTTATCTACCTATGAGAATTCACATGCAGAGGATTCCATTCCCTCTGCCTCCCCCCCCCCCAAAGGACTTTTCTTTCGGTGAAACCATGCATACCCTAAGAGAGCATTTCCGCTGGGAATGCCAGGATTACCCTCAGTCCAAAAAGAGACTCAGGGAATTTTTAGACTTGCCTCAGCACAGGCCTCTAGCTATACCCCCTGTCCTGGATATTGTAGATGATGTCTTCATGGAATCAAGTCTTACCTCTGATACTTTACCTGCAGCTCCTAGAAAGCCTGACAGGTACTACAGAGTACCCAACCCTCGCAAATTTCTCTTTAAAAATCCTCGTGGATTCAGAGACCATTTCCCAGGGACCTAATTGTATTAAGCCTACTACAGCCAAAAACCCTACCCCTTCAGACAGGGATTCCAGGGTTTTAGACAGATGGGGTAAGAAGGTATATACCGCTGCAACTCTTGCCATCAGGGCTAAGAAGGTATATACCGCTGCAACTCTTGCCATCAGGGCTTTAATTGCCAGTTTCACATGTTGAAGTACCAGCAGCATATTATGGAACTAATTAAACAAAAAATGTTGATTCCTGATTGTGCAGAGATTAAAGATTTACAAGAGTTAATGCATTCTGCAAACCAAGTTGGTAAACATACTTTGCAGTGTGGTTTCTATGCCTTAGAAGCATCTTGCAGGGTTGCTGTCACTGGGTCTGTTCTGAGAAGGCATGCTTGGCTGAAGGAACAAATCTTGCCAGACCATGTCAAAGCAAAATTACTAGATGCTCTAATTAAACCAAGAATGTTTGTTTGGCACAAAAGCAGAAGTTCTTCTTAAAAAGATGAAGGAAAAAGCTAAATCTATGCAAACTGTTAAAGATTTCTTACAGGTACACCCACTTAGATTCAGTAAGCATTGGCCTTCAAAAAAATAGTCCTTTCCAGTCCCTCCCAGACCTTCTCAGTCCAAACCCAGGGGCAACAGACCACAAAGACTACAGTCTCAGGGTATGCACACATCTAAACAATGGAGTGCTCCCACCTCAAAAACAGGGAGTGGTAAGCCACTCTCATGGAAAAAGTTCACAATGACTTGTCCTTCATCCTTCCCAGGCATGCCCAAGTACTTGCACCCCTAGGAGGAAAACTCGCCCCGCATGCAAAAAACTGGGAATACATTACCCAGGACTGATGGGTCTTAAACACTGTATCCCAGGGATACAGATTCTACTTCCACTCATTGCAACCCCAAGCAGATTGCCAGACCTTCCTCCAAACCAGTGGGCAGAGGCCCAAAAGCAAGTACTTTCTCTTCTCAGTATCAGGGCTATTCAACCTCTTCCAACACAGCAAAGGGGACAGGGTTCCTACTCCAGACTGTTCCTGGTACCCAGAAAAGAGAACTCTTGGTGCCCTATCCTGGATCTGTTAATTCTCAACACCTTCCTAGTGGTACCAAAGTTCAAAATGCTTACACTCCAACAGCTGCTTCCTATGCTAGCCAAGGACTCCTGGCTTATCTGCACATCCCCATACGGGAATCTTGCAGGAAATATCTACATTTCAGGGCAGGCTCTATGCACTTCCCTTTGGCTTATCTACTGCGCCCAGAGTATTCGCAAAGTGCCTGGCTCCAGCCATTGCATACAGCAGGCAGAGAAACATTCAGATTTACCCATACTTGGGTGGTCGCCTGATTTAGGCGGATAGTCAGGAATTGTTACGTCAGCACCTGACATTTGTAAAGAGACTTCTAACTTCTCGGGGGTATACCATAAACGAAAAGAAATCACATCTGGTACCCAGCCAAAAAAATGTATTCCTGGGAGCAAGCTTGAACACAACTTCCCAGATGGCATTCCTCACTCCAGAAAAGCAGGTTTACTTGACAAATTACTTCAAAATACTGGCCGCCTAAACCCAGCTATCTGCAAGAAAAATACTGCAAGCCCTAGGGTTCATGGCCTCGTGCATTCTCCTAATTCCATATGCAAGACTGCATATGAGGAAACTTCAATGGTACTTAAAAAGTCTCTGGTGTCAACATTCACAGGACCTGGAAACAGTGATTGCTATCATTTCATGGCTAAGGACAGAGCTCCTTTGGTGGGCAGAGGCCTGCAACCACAGCAAGGGATTCCCTTTCACTCAACCCCCCCCCCCCCGCTGCCCAAACCCTGACAACAGATGCATCAGACTATGCATGGGGGGCTCACATGGCAGGCAAATGCATTCAAGGGAAATGGAGCCCAGGACAAATGCACCTGCATGTCAATTTAAAAGAAATGTTAGCTGTACAGACTGCACTGACAGCCTTCAAATAGCTTATCATTCCAGGACAACTCTTGTTGAAGACAGACAACACCACAGTCATGTGGTACATAAACAAGCAGGGGGGAACTTATTCCTACCCACTCTGCAGGTTACCCATGGCTCTGTAGAACACAGCCTTGAGCAACCAAGTGCACCTGCAAGCTCAATTCCTGCCAGGCAAAGAAAATTCACTGGCAGACTATTTAAGAAAAAGTCTAATGGACCCACACAAGTAGAAACTGGAACCCAACACATTCAAGCTTCTAATCCACAAATGGGGAACACCAAACGTGGACCTCTTTGCTTCCCCCCGAACCATCAATTGAGCAGATTTTGCACCAGAACTCCCCACAGCCAAGCATGGAAAGTGGATGCCCTTTCCTTTACATGGGAAAACCTCTCTAGCTATGCTTTTCCCCCTCTGCCCCTCCTCTCGAAAGTACTACTCAAGATCAAACAGGATAGGCCAAGGACAATCCTGACTGCACCAGACTGGCCATGCCAGCACTGGTACCCACTTTTACGCAGTCTGACAGCAGTGCCACCCTAGCACCTGCATCAGACCCCCTCTCTGCTGTCCCAACAGGAAGACCAGATTTTGCATACTCAACTGCAAGCCCTGAACCTAGCAGGCTGGCTTATTCCCTGAATGCATCACCACCAACACTCAGCAAACAGGTGCTGGATGTCATCTTTGAGGCCAGGAGGCCTAGTACTAGGAAATCCTATTCAGAAAAGGTACGGCTCTTGGTGCCAATCTCAGGGTAAGGACACAACCGTGCCCATCTTACCTCAAATCCTAGATTACCTAGCAGAGCTGCTCCACAAAGGCGTAGCCTTCTATTCAATTAAGATTCATGCCTCTGTCATCTCAGCTCATTACAATACTGAGATACCTTTTTTTCCTCACCCTCTGGTCAATCAGTTCCTGAGAGGAGCTAACAATTTAAGACCCTCGAGGAGAGCTCCCACTCCGCCTGGGACCTTAACTTTGTACTAGAGAAGCTCACGCTTCCCCCTTTTGAGCCTGCTGCTACAGCAGAGTTAAAATTCCTCTCTTGGAAAACAGCCTTACTTCTAGCCATCACTTCAGCAAAAGAATGTTAGAGTTGCAGGCCCTTGTGGCTATGGAACCCTTCATTATCTTCCATGCGGACAGGGATTCCCTCAAGACTAACCCATCATTTATGCCCAAGGTGGTATCCAGTGTGGCTTTAAACCAATCCATCCATTTACTCACCTTTTTTCCTAATCCTCAGAATAAAGGGGAAAGGATCCTGCACTCCTTGGATATGCACAGACAGCTTAGGTTCTACTTTGACAGGACTAAACCTTTCAGAAAATCTGACCAGCTGCTAGTCAGCTTTGCTACAGGGGCAGAGGGCAAGGCCATTTCAAAGCAAACCATCTCCAAATGGATAGCACACTGCATCCATTTCTGCTAAAAACACCATGGAAAACCTACCCCACAGGGGATCAGAACCCATTCCACTAGGGCTACCTCAACCTCTACAGCATTTCTCAGGGGAGTCCCTAGCAGGGACATCCTGGAAGCTGCAACATGGAGTTCTGTACACACCTTCACCAAGCATTACTACTTAGCTATCTTTTCTAAATCCAGAGCTGGATTTGCTACAGCAGTCTTACAAGGCCTGCTAGCCAGCCCTACTACTTCTTGACTGCCTCCACCCTTCCTCAGCTTTGGGACTCAACCCAAGTGTGATGATTGCAACAGTGAAACACGAAGAACATAGTACAGTTGTGTACACTTACCATAAATGTAGATGTTCGAGTGTATTCACTGTTGCAGTCCTGCTTACCCTCCTTCCAGCCCCCTGACTTATACTTTCTACGTATCCTCTTTTTTGGCCATATCTTATGGCAATGGTATTTACTTTTTACTGGAGGTGTTCCATACCATGTAACTGCTTCCTATTTTGGGGGATCCTGACATCTGGGGCAAGAAAAACTGATGTAATGGTGTCGGCTGCATGTTTTATACCCCTGAAGTCATGGAACAGGCGACAGCATCCAACGCAGAAATCCCAAGACTCTGGTATTCGGGCCGACTGAGGGCTACTTGCAGGCAAATAACCCAAGTGTGATGACTGCAACAGTGAATACACTCAAACATCTACATTTATGGTAAGTGTACACAACTGTACTTTCTTGGTACTCAAAATTTGTAGAAGCCAAGGATAAACGGTTAAAAACGTGTAAAATTAGAAAAAGATCTATGTACGTATTCACAGCACTGTGTTTAAAATATAAAGAAACACTCCAGAGGGAACAGCATGATGAAGACAAAAGATTTAAAGCAATTTAAATTAAAAAGACAAACACGACTTTCAGAATTAATATTCAAATGGAAGATGTTTGAGAAGACAAGTTCAAATGAAAAATATGATACGTTGTCAAAGACTGCTTATATTCATAGCTCTGAGACTGAGGAAGAGCTTGTATCTCTAGGGGAATCATCACCTGAAACCTGTTATGAGGACACTGCTGTGTAAATGAAACCAAGTTATAAGTGTTAACGATGAGGATGCACTCAGATATGTCTGACAGAGTTCAATTGATAACGGTTTTAGAGGTTCAATGCCTGCCTCTGCAGTCTCCAGCAGATTTAATATTAATGACCATTCTCTTCTAAACATCCTTAGCCTATTTAATGTTTGGATTTTGGAATGAGTTGAGAATAGAAAGGGATGCTCAGATATTTCCAAGTCGGCCAGACAGAGAAAATAACAGGCATTCACAACACAGTGGAAGACTGACAAATACCAAACTAACTATAAATTATAACAAAGGTACTTAATTTTTCAAGTTATACTTTAGATGATAACAATGACATATATATGTAATAGAAAAAGGTCTACAATTAGGCTGTCATTCATACAGAAGCTGCCTGTTACATAAAACTGCACAATGACAGCTAGCATACTAAGTAAGCCTGTCTGACTGATAGTGTCCTCTGTTGCCTAGAAGTGCAGTCCCATGCTACTGGGCAAAAAGAGGTTCAAGGACATATTTACAGTTGTTGTCTGAAGCATGGCCTATATTAATGAAGTCCCATTAGTAGCTTGGTGTGCTACTCTTATACGATACTTGTGCAGCATGGAAGCCTGACAGTCTGTAGTATATGAATTGCCCTAAAGAGCAGTGCAGAAGATGCATAAGTGTACAGCTATGCAGAGAAAGCAAGACAGTTGTACCTTGTGAAGATTTCCAAACCAAGTAAGCAGCAGTAAAGATACATGTGGAAGTGTGTGGTTGTGTGTGTGTGTACAGGAACAATATGTGAGTGGGTCTATGAGTGTTTGTGCATGATTGCTTATTGTAAGTGTGGGTATATGTGTGCCTGTATAACGAGGTCTGGTTTAGTATGTTGGTTAAACAACAGGAAGCTATTTTAGAATGCAAACAGCTAAAATACACTGCATGATGAGACACACGGAACCTACCCTTCTTGAATTTTTTAGGAGTTTGTAATGTAACAAATGCCCAAATTAGAAGTGCTTCTACAGCCCTTCATAGTACAGAAGCAAATCCTGTCTTTCTGAAGTCTTTGAAGACGGCAATACTAATGCCATTCCAGTTCTGGACATGCTCGCTTTACCACCACAGTTTGACTGCTAGACAGCTGTCAGATCGTAACTTATGTCAGATACTTTGACAACTGTCAAATTAGTAGTCAAAAACTGCAAGAAGGTATCTGCCTTTGTTTTAGTTCTCAACATCTTTGCCCAAGAATCGAGGACAAAGCCAAACACAACATATGGCAAAGGCCCAAAATCATGGGCAATTTTTAAATATTACTCTAAATAATTTGTTATTTGGATTACTCTAATTCACTTATAAAATTAATAAAACAGTAGACTTTAAATCATTGTGTATTTTATGAAGAATAAAAAGTATGACACACTTATGCACATCATTACTGACTGTAATACACATTGATTTACCAGAAAAACAAACATTCTACAATTAACAGGGACAGATGAGAGATGTCGTGTGGGGGTGTGCAAGTTGTGTGTAAGCAGCTGTATGCAGGTGTTTGTATATGAATAAGATTTGGAGTCTGTGTGCACATGCCCACATGTCCTTGTGTCTTCATGTCACTTTGAAAAAGGTAGAAGAGTTTGTGCCTGTGTGTGGTCTGCAAAACCTGCAGGGCATGAACTGCTCAGTTAAGCAATACACATAATGCAAATTCCCAAGGAATGGGATGTCATTCTAGAAGGGATGCACATGACTATGAATCGCAAAAGAGACAATTCAACAACTGATGCAGTGTATGTTGCCTTGCTGCATTGATACTTATGAATCCTACCTTTAATGCCAATACAATAAACGCTCAGTTAACCTGCACCCAAGGGGATTGGTAGATGACGGATAAAAAGAAGTTACATCTTACCATAACGTTCCATCTGTGTTGTTGATATTTGTTTATTCATTATTGATGGGTTATCGGTTCCATCCTAGGAACCGAGCCAGCCTTATACCAAGCTCGTGTCAGCCAAAAACTCTCAACCCAAGATCCTACCCACAATGCAATGCTCCCTGTTACCTCAGATCGAGTTTGCAAGTTGATAGACAAAAGTAGAGGCTACCTCTGGTCATAAAAGACCTACAAGAATGGAAGAAGGAGCATATGAAATCCACTAGGAACCTCTGGAGGGGGATGGAGGGTGAGGAGTAATGAATGAACGAAGATCAACAACACAGATGGAACATTATGGCAAGACATAACTTCTTCATCTGATGTTGTTAATCTTCGTTCATTCCTTACTGATGGGACAGAGTCCTCAGCTACCTATCCTTGGGCGGCCCTCATGGAAGGACATTCCTGAGCACCATGGAACCAAAAAAAGCTCTTCCGCTGGAGTCCAAATCCAATTTGTAATGAAGAATAAAGGCATGGGGGTTGGCCCAAGTCACAGCTGAGCAAATGTCATTGAGGGAACTCCTAACATGAAAAGCTGCTGAAGTTGCCATTGACTTTGGAGAATGAGCTTTCACTTTATGAGGCAAGGTGGTGATGTTCTTGTTGTAGATGAAAGTAATGCAATTTCTCAACCATGACGCTAATATAACTTTAGAAACAGGACAACCTAGTCTTGGTTCAGAAATAATTGGTCTGATTTACGGGTAGATTTTGTTCTGTCCAAATAAAAACGGATTTATCTGTGAACATCTAGGGAGTGCAGGCAATACTCTCCCTTGTTAGAATGATTAGGAAAAAATACTGAGAGGTCAATAGACTGGGTGACAGACTGCTCTGACACCACTTTTGGTAAGAAGGAGGGATTAGTTCTCATTGAGACTCTATCCTTATGTAAAATAAGGTAGGGACGTTTGATGCATAAGGCTTGAAGTTCTGACAGATGTCTGGCCGATGTGAGAGCAACCAGAAACAAGGTTTTCCAAGAGAGGTACTTTAAGTCACATGAAGATGCAGGTTCAAAGGAGGGTGCTGTCAGAGCCTGCAGAACCAAAGCCAGGTCCCAAGGTTGTACTGGTTCTCTAAAAAGAGGTTTTAGTTGAAAAATGCCATTCAAGAAAGTCTTACAGAGTCTATGTGACATGAGTGAAGAGTCTTGGAAGCCAATGTGAAATTAGAAATGGCAGCTAAATGAACACGAACAGTTGAGGCTGATACCTCAGATTGAAAGATCTGATAAATAAGCTAATACCACCAAAACTGGGGCTGAAAAGGGGTCCAATTGCTTGATTGCTGCCCATAATGTAAACCTTTTCCATTTGCTGAGATAGGTTAGCCTGGTGGATGATTTATGAGATGCAGTAAGAATATTGTGCACCGGGGAGGAGAGGTTATCCTGCCTGGCAATCACTGGAAGTGGAGAAACCAAGCTGACAGCTTCAGGTTTGTTAGATTGGGGTGGGTCAGACCCTGCGGATGGGAGATCAATGTCGGAGTTGGACTGAGAATCCATGGTCAATCTAGCAGGTGAGGCCAAAGGAAGGGGAACCAAACTTGTCGAAGCCAATATGGTGCAATGAGGATTACTTTGCTCTTCAACTGACGTGCTTTCTTTAGAAACTGGGTAATGAGGGGTAGAGGAGGGTAAGCATAAAGCAGACCCGAGGGCAAGCATGGACTAGAGCATCTCATGGTGACTGTCCCCGAGGGGGGATCAAGGCAAAGTAGTTGCTGCACTTGTAGTTGATTGGGGAGGTGAATAGTTTGCAGCAAGGCTGGCCCCAGTGGCTGAAAATTTTTCCTGCTATCACAGGATCGAGGGACCACTCGTGAGGTTGTAGAATGCACCGGCTCAATTTCTCCACTATCACATTGGAGCTCCCGGGAATGTGCATTGCAATTAGAAAGCGGTTGGAAGCTATTGCTCATTGCCATATTCTCAAGGCCTCTTGGCATAACGGGTAAGATCTGGTGCCCCCTTGCTTGTTGATGTACAAGACTACTGACATGCTGTCTGGCTGGGTTGCAATAGTCCCTGACGGAAGGATTGAGTGAAATGCTTGCAACGCTAGTAGCACTGCCCTCAGTTTCAGGACACCGATATGCAAATAAGGCTCCGTCTCCGACCAGGTGCCTTGGACCAAGTTTCCCTGACATAGCCACCCCCACCCCATCAAGGAGGCGTCCGTGGTCACCGTGGCTTTTGGCTGATGGGGGCGAGATCATTGTTGGGGATTTTGAAATGTCCACCAGTGCAAATCTTGACTGCATTTCTGAGCTACACTTATCTGAAAAGACAAAGAATGTTGTAGAGGGTACCACTGAGTGAGAAGTAGCCACTGAAGAAGTCTCATGTGGAACCTGGCCAGAGGAACAATGGAGATCAAGGCTGCCATCAACCCCAAGAGTTGGAATACAGACTGAGCAGAAGATTTGTGCAGCTGAACCTTTTGCCTTATTCTTTGAAGTCTGTGATCCGGAAGAGATGCTGTGCAATTTCTTGTGTCAAACAGAACTTTGATGAATTCTAAAGATTGTGCCAGGGTCGTGTTGGACTTCTCCCAGTTTATAGTCATTCCCAGGCGCTGAGCTGTGAGAAGAGTGTAATCCAGGGCTTCCTCCAGTTGATGCTTGGTGGGGGCATGGTAAAGAGACAGTCATCTAGGTATGGAAATGCCTGGAATTCTTGAAGTCGCAGGTGAGCAATAACCACTGCCATGCATTTGATGAACACTATGGGGGCTGTAGAGAAACAGAAGGGCAGTGCTCGAAATTGGTAGTGACTGGCTCCTATGTGGAAGCGAAGTATCTTCCTGAGCATTTGTCCACTTTTATATGGTAATACGCATCTTGAAGATCTGTAGAGCACATCCAATCATCTTCTTCCAAAATAGAAGGATAGACTGAACCGTGACCATCCAGAATTTCTCTGTTTTTACAAATTTGTTTAGTGTACTGAGATCCAGAATCGGTCTCCAGCCCCCTGTCTTTTTTGGCACTAAAAAGAATGTTGAGTAAAAACTGGATCCTATCTGGTCTGGGGGGAGCATTTAGATCACTCTTTTTTTGTAGCAGCTTTTGGATTTCATGTGCTGCTCCTTCCCCTTGACTGGCTGGGACGTCGGGTAAATTTCTGGGCGAAGTGGGACAGAAATGAAAGGGAATGCAGTAACCTCTGGATATTATCCATTGTACCCAAGAATTAGTGGTTATGGTTTGCCAGGCAGTAGGGTACAAGGACAAATGACCCCCGACAGCTTCCAGAGGTGAGCAATCGAGCAATGCTTCAGGAGCGCTGGTAGGGTTGCCCAGAGAAAGAATTTCTGGAACCCTGGTTTCGCAGACCTCCCCTGCCCCAAAAGGGACGTCTTCCATTAGAGTTTCCCCATCTGCCCTTAGGGGAGAACTCAGCACTTGCATCATGGAAAGAGCCCTGTGGTTTTCTGTGCCACATCTTCCCGATCCTCTGATTTCTGGAGTAGAATAGTTGAGGGGTGGAGTGTCAGACACCAACGGCAGACAGGGTCTTACCATCTTGTTCGCACCATGCCAGCATATCCTTAACCTTTGGGCTAAACAATGAAGCAGCCTCAATGGGGGCATTCATAAAGGAAGCCTTAAAGGAGTCTGCAAAGGCACATCCAGCCATGACATCTTGTGACTATGCCTGCGCCTGTTGCTCTAGCCGCTCCTTCCTTTGTGTGTGAAATGAGGCACATGGAAGAATTGGATATAGATTCCAGGGTCGCTATCTGAGAGACTACGTTGTCACACACCTCATCAGAAACAGCTCCTGCAAAGGTTTCAGACAGCTGGTTGATGAGGTCCCTCTGGAGCCTCGTAAAGTGTGCCAGGTAGTTCAAGGACCTTACAGTGAAGGTCGATGAAGCAAACACACTCTTCCCAAGTTTGTCTTTTGCCCGTGACTCCTTGTTGGGTGGATGGACAGTCTGGCTCTCCTCTGCCTAGTCTTTTTTGGTTGCAGCCGCCACCACCATGGCATCTACTGGAAGACCTTTGGACCAATGAGAATGTTCAGCAAGGGGAGATAAAATTTTGTCAGGCCTCTGAGGTATAGCTTCCAAAGTGTCAGGAGCCTTCCATGCACACTGGATGATGAGCTGGACAAGGTCATTGGCCGGTGGGGTAACCCAGGTGGTAGGGGGCTGGGCACAAAAGGCCTGCAAGAATATGGATTCCTTTGAGGAACGGTTGGAGGACTTCCAGTCACCCCTCCGTCTTAGGATCTCAAGGATGTCACCAAAGGACACCTCATCTGAGGGGGACCATGGGGACCCTTCCCCGTCATCAAACTCCGTATCTTCAGTTAGAGACTCCTCAGTGAAGTCCATGTGCTTCCTCTTGCATGAAGACTTGCGAGGGACTTCCTCGGTGGTGAGCTCTTGGGAAGATTGCGAGGAGGGGATTTCCTGCTGGGGAAAAACCTGAGGCCCTTGTGCCTGGGGTCCGGTGGGTCCGGTAGTTGTGGCTTGCGACAGCTGTGGCACAGAGGGGGGCAAGGACTCCAACAGGGATGTTTTGCCAGCAGAGGCAAGTGCCCTCTCCATGGCCTGGAAGGCCGGACCGCCCGAAGAGGGATGAGAGCCCAGAACAGAGCACGACACTCTTGGGACCGGGGTCACACCCCGCTCCGACAAGCCGACCCCCAGACCAGGAGTCGCAAGAGGGCTGTGCAGCGTGAGGGGAGGAGGATTTTTGGAGGGTTCCATAGAAAATATTGGCATCGAACCAAGAACGCCTGCCCCCACAGCACAGCCACTAGCCTGAGAAGGGCCCGATGCCCAGTGCACTGAGGGCCACAAGGACAACTCTGGCTCCAAAGTGAGGTCCACTGTTGGTGTCGGAGGAAGGGGCTTCGATGCTTCCTTGGAAGTTGAAGGAGGAGTGCAAGATGGAGTCTGTGGAGAAAAAACGTCACCTGCAAGAGGGAGCACAGCTTTAGATGGATTACAGAGTCGCCTTGCCACAAGCAACTGATCGACCGGAACACATCGTGTGCTGACAGGCTCCTGGTCGACCTCATATAGAGAGACCTGATGGAGATTCTGGCCTGTCTAAAAAGGGGCTGTACTTGCATTCTCACAAAAGGATCTAAGAAGGGAGAGTACTTAGTTCTGGCGAGTTCATGTAACGCAGAGCACGGAGCCCGGAACCGAGGGTGTCTGCACCGAGGGTATCTCTGCTGACAAAGGTAGTGCCATAGGCGAAGGTGTCTGCACTGTGAAGGGTGTTGTGATAAATGTCTGCACCGATGAATACGGTGCCGAAGAAGGTGTCTGCACCTGTAACGACGGTACTGAAAGTGACTGCATGCCGAAGGCGTCTGCACCATACAGGGCAGTATCCCAGAAGTTGACTGCATCGGCAAGGACGGAGCCGAAGAATTCAGCACGAATGGTGCCAAAGGAGACTCTACCTGTAGAGATGGTGCCAAAATAGTCTGCACCGTCAGCGGTGCCAAAAAAGACTGCGACGATACTGTCAGAGCCGTAAGTGTCTGCACCGGTAACTCCGGTGCCAGTGACAGTGAAGAAGACATAGCTGGAGTGAGAATAAACTGGGGCAGTGCTATGGCTGGGGCCGAAAGGACCACAGATGGCAGCGCCGGGCCCAAAGTTTTCATCTTTTTCTGAGTCAACCCCTTGTGATCTCCAGAGGTAGACAGAGTGAGCAACCTCAAGGAGGAAGAAGAAGAACGCCTCTTACGGGGTTTAGAAGGAGGGGGTAAGCCCTCCGACCCAGAGATAGCCTTGCAGAAAGGAGTTTTAATCTTCCTTTCATTCAGACTCCTAGTTGAGAAATTTCCACAAATCCTACACAGGGGGTCCACTGAAAGATGGGAAAGATTCAGACAAACACACAGATCACGACCATCAGAAAGCGGTAACTTACGGATGCATTTTGTACATTGTTTGAAACCAACACTACTTTTCTTATCTGACATTGTTAATATCAAGTGAGAAACTACAATACTACTAAAGGATTATGAAAGTACCCAGAAAAGTAAAAAGGGGAGAGAAAAATGAAATTACCTCAAAGGTAAGAAAAGGGACAGAAAACACCATAGGGAAAGAGTCTTAAAGTTGCAATAGGGTAGGAAGATAGAGATAGTGAGGAACTGAAAACTTTCTATACACCAATAATGGAAAAAACTTCAAATAAATTGAACACTTAGCTGGGACAAACTGCTTGACAAGGCTGTACAGGAACGTGGCAAACAAGATCAGGGAGCAGAGCATTGTGGGTAGGATCTTAGCTCGAGAGTTTTTGGCTGACACGAGCTTGGTATAAGGCCGGCTAGGTTCAGAGGATGGAACCGATAACCCATCAGTAAGGAATGAACGAAGATTAACAACATCAGATCTGTACTTTCTGGATGCATGAGAATTACTATTAAAAATAGGCCTGATACTGTACCCTATACTATTTGTTTGGTTTGACTTGTTCTCGGGTTGGGGAGTGAGGGAATTTATTCCTCTCTTCCTTTTTAAAACTCTAAAACTCTAAAAAACGTAAGGTACCTTTCTGAGAGGGGAAAACAGAAAGTGCAACACATGAAAATTGTACTGTATTTCTTCAAATTTTTTTTTTTTTGCCTGTTGTTTAAGTTACGGTTAACTGACAGTTTACCCTACTTAACATTGAAGTAGTGGAACTTTCATTACATTTTAACAATTTTAAAATTACATTTACAAGAAAAGGAAGAGGCGATTTAACCAACAAACTGCTGCACCAAAAAAATAAAGGACAGTTAAAACTAGATGCCGCATATGGTTTTGGACAATGGCATCATCTGTGTTAAGAAAGTGACTTAAAAGCAGAGTATATCAGCTAGTTTTAAAATCTGAAATGCAATGTGTTTTCAGGTCAGGGACTTTTTTTGAAAAGGCAGCATTACCAGCAATTAATGCAAGTGCCTGAGGGTCATACTTGGCCAATGGATGAGACCGTGTTTTCTTGGGATTTAAGAACAGTGACTTCTCCAATAGCTAAGGCAAAATACAGGGGAACCATATCTGTTGGTGCAAAAGGCAACTCTATAAATAACTTTGGATTTGTGAAGCTTTGCCTTCTGGATGAATCTTACCATCAAGAGAAATGAGGAAAACAAACAAGAAGCCTAGTTGGCTACTTGTGGGCTACATCATCTCAAAGGGCTTTTCCTAGTCATGGAATGAGGTCAGTTAGTCCTGTCCTTAGTGTTGGTTGGTGAGGCAAACAGATCACAGGAGTGCTTTCCATTTTTAGAGATATTCCTTGTCAGCTTGGAACTAAGGTACCATTCGTGGGGTAGCAGCAGTCATCTGCTCAGCTTGTCTGTCAAGGAACTAGACTCCAATATAGATTTCTTGCTGGATAGCAACCATTCTTACATCCTCATGGCTTCCAAGCATAATGAGGTTAAGACTGTATTCCCCTAATCCCAATGATGTCCTTCAATATAGTTAGGAAGGAGTACTGGAAAGCCTCAAGGGTCAACAACAATGCTCTCATCTGGAGTACAATGACATGAAGAGAATGAGGGGAACTTCTATGACAGTTTCACATTGATTAACAGGTTGATTAGAGCTCTCAAAGTGTGAAAACAGAAACGGCGGAAAAAAGCCAACCAAAGCTATCAGTTTTGCTACAATTTAGTCATTGGTTGGTCGCTATACTGCCTGGATGCCAGCAAATAAGAAATCTGGAGAAAGTAAGAAAAAATCATCTAGAAAAAGGTGAAGAAAAACCTATGGTAGGGGAAGAGCCCTGCAACTGTTCAGCATTCAGCAGTTCAAGTTTCAGCTTTGGTATAGGAGATGGTTTCCAGTAATTTACAGGAAAAACTCAAATGCATTTAGAGGTGAAGTGATATGCTGGGGGAATATAAAGTCAAATGCCAAAACCCAGAAAAAAATAGAAAACGATCTATTCAGATAAGCGGATAAAACTACAGAAATAAGAGGCTGAAATGAAGGAAAGACTGGCTGAATGAAGTTTCTCAAGAACTGTTTCAAATATTAGAGTTAGAAGTAGATCATGCAAAGAAAACCTGAGATTTTCAGCTACACCACAGAAACTGGAAGGAATAGACTGTGCAAGTACCAATACTCAGCTGCACTGGTATTCCACAGCAAGGTTTGTTAAGTGCAAGGGCATTTTGTGAGTATGTTCAAGTTCAACATCTGGCCATTAGAAAGCAGCCAAGACCTACAATAGTAAAGATGCAGTCACGTCAGCAGAAAGAGCTGCTCCTAACAAAAAGTGGCACAAGGGAATAATATTACAAACTAAGGAAACCAGAGTGTTTGTGGGAAATGATTATTCACTGTACACCAGGTAGAACAGAAGCAAGTTCAGATGTCAAGAGGCAGGTGTGAGATTTAAGTTGCTCTATCCAGCCATTTTTGAATTTTTTTTTTTTTTTGCTGGAAGATAAAAGCTATTTTTGGAGTTTTGGTATTACAGTTTGAACAAGCTAAGAAGGCAATAAAAAAAACAATAGTTTACCCTGTAAACAGTGAGCCAGCAAGCTGAATGAGAGACTGCTTCTCATTCTTCTGACAACAGCAAAGCTCATACAGAGAACTTGTCAGTGAAACCTTTTCCATTGTTCCAAAGCAAAATGACTGAGCGACAGAAAACAAAGCCAAGGAGTAACTAGAAAAATCTGATGTACCCTGGACTTGAACCAGAGACCGGTGTGGGGTAGTCAAGATAATAATAATACTAATAAAAATAAATAATGTGAAAGTAGGAAATAAATCGAAACATTGCAAAGTGGAAGTTCTAGAAGATGTAACTTGGAAGTTCTAGAAGATGTAACTTGGACATGGAAATGTGTTTCTGTAAGACAAAATGGCTGAAAAAAAAAAGACTTGAAGCTTGTTGACTGTGCTAAACTGGTTGGAGGACTCAATCATAGTCTCCATGTTGTCACTGACATTTATAACTATGAAGGGACACGAGATGTAACAAAGTTTTTGTTTTTTGTATATACTAAATGCTTTGAAGTAAACTATATGCTATACTATAAAGTAGTTTTATTTAATATGCAGACGTATTTTAAATGTGAGAAAGGGGATTCATCAGTGACTGCTATATGTGTTAGTAATATTAAAGAAAGAAAGTACTTTTTCCTAACTGTAATGTATCTGGGGTTTATACTGTAACAAGAAAAAAGCCGGACATAAGCAATATAAAGTGGTGATCTTGGGCTGTGTGGCAGAGATGTAAAAGCGAACTGATCACATTACATGTGCATTAAAATATAACAATTTCCCCTCTTTCTATATAGGTAGAAATATATATTAATGTTTTTAATTTATACCACAGACAAGGAATTTTTTTCTCTATGCAAACAAGACAGAAAATGGAAAGCATGAAACATGATAGTTTCAATATTCAAAAATAGCTGTACCTTGCATTTGTAAAACTATTAGCTGCTCTTTTTCCTTAACAAATGCCAGAACTTGGAGATGCTAAGTCTGCTGTTGTAGGCAATTAATCAGGAAAGAACTGAAGAATGTGCCTGGAGGCATTTGTAAAAGACCATCAAGATTAGCATTTAAGGGGGAACTAGCAAACAGTTCATTCAAAAATAAATGAAAGCTTGTTACTGATAAAAGGGAATACTTTTGCAAGTAATTGCATCTCTAACAGCTTTAGTACTTAAATATTTAACAGTGTATAATTTACTTTACTCATTCAAGGGTAGCCAGTGCACTTTTTTCTCACATCTAAAATTAGATAACTGATAAAATGCAAACAGCTTTTTCACATCTGGGAAGGAAGAAAAGGTAAGACAAGTACAGATTGTATCTGTCAAAGCAGAAACACATATTCTAGTACACGTACTTTCTGAATGATTAAAACTAACTTTAGTATAAGCAAAGCCCGTGGGTGTAGATATTTGGGACAACTACCCTTATATGGAGGAGTAACTACCCTTTTGGAGATTTTATATATTTTGTATGTGCTTGCTATGAGCTAAAAAGGGGTTGGGGTGAAAATATATTTAGTTTTAGAGCTCTATTACTGAAGCAAAAAATCTGGGAAAATGTGATATGGGTTCAAACACAAACAAGAACCAACAACTTGCATACAGCATCAGCCTGGTCAGCATTAATGTGTGAATGTAAGTTGCAAGTTGGAAACATATATTCAAAACAGCCATCATACAGAATATGTGAAAGTAATAGCTTTTCATCAAAATGACTGTTTTATCAATTTTATAGTGGGATCTCAATGGTGTTAAAAGCAGAGACTACTAATTTGTGTTAAGAGCTGTGGAGTGTAAATAGATATTTTACAGGAGACACATTCGGATAGAAATTAGCATGTGAATTTTGCAAAGAAAAGATCTCAGAATGGAGACTCAACAGAGTATCCTGGACAAAGGAAAAGAGGGGTAGTTCTACTGATTGAGAGGGGGCCCCCATAGTGATAGAAGAGGAAAAGAAATATAAAGATGGATTTGTGGTAATAAGAGGTTACTGGTAGGGAAGGAGGATTATACTGGCATCAATTTATAGTTTACCTAAAACTACTACTATGGAGCGTAAGAGATGTTTGGAGAAATAACTAGCCTTCATCACAAAATATCACTTAAGGGTGTAGACTGGAACCTGATTTGCAATAGTGATGATGTATCTGAGATACCTAGAAGGGAAAATATAACAAAAAAGGTTAGATTTCTGAAGAATTACATTAGAATATTTGGAATCGAAGATGTAAATTTACTAGCAGGAGCTCAGACAAAATTGAAATATTCCCCAAGGTACAATAACTATGCTAAATTGAATAGAAATTACATTTCACAGAAGCACATGTTTGTAATTAAAAGCACTGAAACACATCCAAAAGCCATTTCAGATCATGCACCAATAAAGACTATTGTAAAGACACGGGGTAATTAAGTAAAAATGAGACTCTGGGGCTTTCCTAGTTACTTGTTAAAAAGGGAGGAATTTAAGCAATGGATAGAGTAAATGATTCAATTGTTATTAGAGAAAATAGGCATTTCTTCAGAAGGGTTAACTACTGAGTGGGATACGATAGAATAGATTTTAAAATATGGTAGAAATAACAGAAACATATGGAAAAATAATAGGAATTATTTAGTATGGTTGTCAAAGGAAAAAGCATTACAGAAAGAGGGGACTCTTACAAAACAAGAAGAGCAGCAATTACTGAATGCCAAGGGGAAAATAATGGACTATCTGGATAATATGTATGAGTTTAGAAAGACTGCTGTTAAGCAAGTACTTTTGACAACTCCAAAACACAAACACTCTTAACAAAATGACTGGAGCAGCAGACATTTTTGCCAAATTTAGGAAGCCTATGACCCAAAAACTTATCAGAGATCCCATAGAGATGAGAGATATTAGAGATAAATCTGGAAATTCTCAGAAAAGTTGTATAAAACAGAGGAATGGAGAAACCAAGAAAAGGCACAACTGGAAATCTATATGAATATTAACTATGCCAATGTTAGAGGAAGACAAGGCTCGGGAATTAATACTTAAGAGATGAGATAAACATTGTAATGTACAATCAATCAACAGAGAAGTCTTCAGGAACAGGTAGTATTCCTAGAGATGTTTGGAATTAGGGGGGTTGAAAGTGATAAACATCTAGAAGGTTTAGATTAACAATACTTTAAAAGGGAGGTCAATACCTGCATCTTTGAAAAATGTGGTTGCTATATTACTCAAAAAAAGTAAAGACCTTTCAGACTCAAACTTCTTGGGAGATTAATTTCAATTTGAAAACATGACTATAAAGTACTTATGTCTACACTACCTAATAAAATGGCAAAGGTGTTGCTTAAAATGGCAAAGGTGTTGCCAAAACTGACAAATACGGATCACTGTAGTTTTGTAGAATGGAGGCAAATATTTGACAACATTAACAGAACAACAATGATCAAGAAAAAAACAAAGTGTGAGAAAACGCCACTGTTGGTGGACCTTGATGCAGGGAAGGCATTTAAGTGAATCATCTGGGATTTTTCGAGTAAAGCAGCAGTAGCATCTGTGTTCCCTGATAGAATAATAGGGTTAACTAGGAAGATCTATGGAAGGACCAAGGCAATAATTAAGGTGGGTGGGTTCCCCTCTGACATGATGCATTTGACAGGGGAACCAGACAAAGGAGTAGTCACTTCCCTTTACTTGCTTTATACGTAAAGTCACTGGCAAAGAAAATAGAGGACTCATAAATTCAAGTATATAAATGCCATGGTAATCAAAAAAGTTAGCTTTTTTCACAGATGAAATTGTTTTATACTTGCTACATCCAGAAAAGGACATTTTAATGTTGTGGAACATGTTGAGACAGTTTCAAGTATTTATCAGAATATAAAAGAAAAACAAAGGCTACAGTAATAAATGGCATATACACACACACACACACACACACACACACACACACACACACACACACACACACACACTGCGTGGTTCAGCAATACCCTATCCATGGGAACATGACAAGATGAAATATTTAGGCATATGCATTAAAAAGATTTGTTATGGCATCTAAGGATATGGGGAAGAGACTAAACAAAAAAAAAATACAATAACTGAGAAGTTGGAAGCTCTTGATTATGGAATTGAACAGCAAGATAAAAGGCAGTGAAAATGTTTCTGCTTTTACCTCTTGTTTTGCATATAAATCAGACATATTTTTAATCAATCAGAGAAGTTGGGGCCATAATTAATAAAGAGTTGAAGGCATTTATTTGGGAGGGGAGGAGGGGCAAATGTTAGGTGGGAGAAGTTGTTTCTCCCCATAAAACAAGATTGTTTAGGATTACCTGATTTGAAAGGATACTTCAGGGCTATGCAGTTAAGGTTCATATACATAACACAAACAAAAGGTTATGAAATCAAAAAGGAAAGGAATGGGCTTGAGACAGTAGGATTTTGGATGCAAATCCTTAAGGAGAATAACCACCACCACCTTACATAACATTATATTCATAAAGCTACAGAAACTACTCTTACGAACTAAGTCAACAAGGGAATGGAGAAAGGGAATTTTGCCAAATTGGGATAACTTCAATTAGGAGTACAGGAAATAAACAACATGGGCTGGAATTTACTGGAGAAAAGTGGCAAAGGAACCAAGGTATTGAGAGCAAAAAGACAGAGATGGAAAGGTAATAATGTGAGATGAGGCCAAGCAGAAATTTAGACTGCAGATTAGAGAGTGCCTTCCTTACCAGGGTTTGATATCAGAGTCTAGGGAAACAGAAAGGCACAGGGGAGTCCTAAATGAAATACCAGCTCTGGTAGAGTTTTTAGTTGAGTTGAGAATGTACGCTATTGTCAAAAGGAGTTAATTAGTAGGGCATATCAAATATAGTGCATAACTAACTATAAGAATCGATCAGTGGACAGAATTCCAAGATGGCTACACACTGATCAACAGTTTAGATTCAGCTGTTCCCAGTGTGAAAACAAACTGAGAAACAACAGCCAGTGACACTGTCAGCTTGAGTAAAATTTGGTTAATTTGGTTATTGGTTAGTAAGCACACTGCCTGGATACTTGCAAAAAATAAACTAAGAAAGCCTGAAAGAAAATTAAAAAAAATATTATCTCTCTACTCGTTTCCCACCTTTCTATAACCAGTAGAGTCCGGTTTTCAGAATTCTGGGCTGTTTTGTAGTTTCTGTGTTGCCCAGACCTTACTAAGATACAAGGAAGCTTCTATGTTCATTAGTGACAGTGGTGTGCTTTGAGCAGCCTATGTCGCTGGAGGAGTGTTTTCAGCTCAGAAACTGTAGTTTTACTGGCCATTTTGGGCTATTTCTACCCCTTTCGTCTTTCTGTTTAAAAAACGGTGTTTGTGCATCGCGCAGCAGTATTTAACTAGGGTTAAACTATTCCCAGTGCCAGAAAGTCTGCTCTTCTAATTTTCCCTTAGAAGTAGACAGTTTTCTAGTTTAGCACTCAAAACTGTTTCTTTGTGCTCTTGTGCTCAGCACTTGTTCAAAACTCGTTGCAAGCACTAAATCTACAAATTACTGCAGCACTCAACTTTCCTCACTTGTTAGGAGGAAAACAGTTTTTAGTACTTAAATTAATAAGCATCTATCCAGACATGTCTAAGAGTCAGCTCCCGGTATTTCCCCCTGTACAACTGATGAATTTGGGCACCTTAGGGCAATTTAGCAATTGCCTCATGTACACTGGCAACCCTCTCCTCCTACCACCCAAAACTACAACTGTGAGAGATGCACTTATATAGCCAAATTGGAAGCCAAGCTCCCTCCAGCCAGGACTGTACTAGACAGTCAAGAGAAGGTAAACACCTGCACCACACCACACTCAACACATAGTCCATCAAAACCTACACCACCTAAACCCACACACAGTGACATAAAACACACGCCTACATTTGCAGAGGCTTTCAATACAAATCTGCCCAGACAACAGAGACCTCCAAAGCTGAAACGCAAGCAACCACCACCCCCTAACACTACCTAAATGACATAGCCCACAAAATCAGTGTGCCACTCAACCTCAGCCCATAAGGCAAAACAACGTACCCAACACACTAGTCACAGGTGACACTCTAGTCAGGTGCACTGATGTCCCACTCACCAGGCTAAACAAGGAGAAAGCTACTGTCGGCTGCCTGTTGGGTGCCAGGATCCACCACATAATGCAAGCACTCAGGTCACTCCACAACAAGTAGAAATATGACTCTGTCGTTGTCCATGTTGGTGTGAATGACCTGAGATGTACCTCCCTGGACTACATGAAAAGAGACATGGAGGAGCTCTCGGATCATGTAGGCCAGGCAGGTATGACCCTAGCCCTGAGTAGCATCCTGCCATTGCCCAGAATGATACCACAATACAAGGACAAAATGATTGACTTCAACAATTGGCTAAGCTTCTGGTGTCATTCTAAGGAGATCCTGTGTCTGGTCTGTTGATCATGTCGTCCCAGGCAGACATGATGCTTTGCCAGAGATGGCCTGCACCTGTTGCCACTGGGATTCTGGATACTGGCCAAGGCTCTTGCCACCCCTGTAGTGCCTTTTTTATGCAAGGTTCAAAACGACAAACTCACCACCATAGCAACTGTCAAAAAACTGTCGAACACTATCGACTTTCAATTCATCCCAATTTAACTCCATTCTCCACAACATAGATTGGTCCATCCAAAAACACCTCCCCCAAACGATGCTGTAAGTACTTTCAATAGCATCTTCACGATTACACTAAACTCCTTAGCTCCCTCTAGGAAAATCAGAGTAAAATCAAATCATGCTCCCTGGCTCTCTAAGGAGACTAGGTCCGTCATGAAACAAAGAGATAGTGCTTGGAAAACCTAGACTAAAACTAAACAACCACCTCTTTTTCAAAAATACAGGCAGCTGAGGAACCTTGCAAAAAAACATACAACTAATGACAAAAATTTATACTATAGCTCTGCTCAGCTTAACAACAAATCCAATCCTTGAAAATGTTGGTCAACTCTCAACAACATCTTCTATCCTGGAAAGCCCTCTAATCCCTCCCCATACCCTAACTCTTCTTCTCAGGAAACAGCTACCCTCCTGAATAAACACTTTATCTCTTCCATCCAAAATCTGGTAACCTCTAAGCCAAACTCTACTTTGACACCCACCCCAAGTCCCACTAACACAACTTTTGTTTTCTTTTGAGCCAGTTCCCATTACTTACATCAAATCTCTACTACTCAAGCTAAAACCTTGCTCTCCCTTCCACTGACAATCTCCTACATTCCTCAAACTTAGTGCTGACTCAATTGCCTATCCTATAGCTATACTAATTAATCGATCTATTCTGGAATCAACTGTCCCCACCCTTTGGAAATCTTTCTTTACTATCCCTCTTCATAAAGGTGGAAACTCCAGTGACCCCTCAAACTACCGACCCATTGCCATTCTGTCCCCCCTCTCCAAGATATTAGAAAAATGTATTCACTCGCTTTTCAATCACCTCCTCATGCACCACTTACTTACCCCTACCCAACATGGATTTTGTCCTCACCACAGCACCACCACTGCCCTCCTCTCCTTCACTCATATCATTGCAGAGGCCCTAGACAACAATAAACTCATTTCCTGTCTCTTCCTAGATCTCTCCAAAGCCTTCGATACTGTCTCTCATCCTCTACTACTAACCAAACTCGCAAATCTCCACCTATCCCCTTCCGCACTTGCCTGGTTTAATAGTTACCTATCTGACAGGGAACAATCTGTCAAATGGCTCTCATCCTCCTCACCTTTCCTTCCCATCTCCACTGGTGTTCCACAAGGCTCCATCTTGGGACCCCTTTTGTTTAACATCTTCTCCAATGATCTTTACACCTCATGCAAAAAATCCTCCCTTATTCAGTATGCTGACGACTCTACACTTATATCCATCTCAAATAACACTACTGAACTACACTCCCTGACCCAATAAGCCCTACTATCCACTGAAAAATGGCTCTCTCACAACCTACTGATCCTAAATCCCAGAAAGACCAAACTTCTACTTTTCCTTCCCCGTTTTCTCATCACAAAACCTCCTTCTTTATTAAGTCTTCTAACAATATAACTATCCAACCTAACACAAACACAAAACTCCTAGGGGTCATTATTGATGAACTAAAGCTCAAACTACACATACTCCAGTGTATAAAAAAAAACCAAACCAGAAACTAGGTCTGCTATATCGGAACAAAAAATTCCTAACCCCTGAATCTAGACTTACCCTGGGCCAGGCACTCCCCCTCCCCTCCCTCTTATATGCCGCCCCAGTTCTTACCAATATGCAGGCCTCCACTCTAAACAAACTCCAATAGACTTACCATAAAATAGCCAGATTCATTACTAACTCCCCATACAACTCACACCACTGCATTTCTTTAAACTCTCTTCAATGGCTTGAACTTCCCCAGTTTCTGCTATCTTATCAATTTCATATGCTACACTCTATTCTTTATAAAACCTCCTTCTGTCCATCTCTATCTTCCTTAGTCTCCATCTACATCCCATCCCGGACCCTCCGTACTTCTAACGAACAATTACTTGATATCTATCACCCAAAAAGGTCAGTAGGCAAACTACTCTACAAACACTCCCTTGCCCATGCTTGGAACAAACTTCCCCTTGACTTACATTTAGTCTCCCACACCTCACACTTTAAAAATGAACTAGCTTATTTTCTTAATTCCAGGACCTGCCCTTGCCATGACCCCACCTAGTCTTCCTTCCCTTTATGTACCCTCAAAAGGACCATACTTAGTACCTAATTACCCCTCTCTCTCCAATGTGTCTACTATGCTTTTGCATAATTTTATACAAAAAGAAACATTTTATTGTTGACCTATTGAACTAGATCAATGTAAAATTATGTTACTAAGCTTCTTTTTAATACAACTTTAACTTTATGCATGTAACCCAACATATGTGAATCTTTTTGCTACAACTGCTATTATATCAATATTGTTTAAAAATGTACTACTGGAGCGTTTCTCCTCGGGTCTCCACTGAAAATGGGCCACAAGCCCAGTTGGACAAACCTGGTTAACAAATGTCAATAAATAAATAATAACTAACACTGGGCAAGACTGCAATCCAGGTTATAGCTTGTTACAGATCCCCTGCCATGCCCCAGGATGCCGACTTGATGTTTCTTGATATACTGGGTAATATTAAGGTACAGCCTAATACCCTAATAATGGGTGATTTCAACTACCCCACCATTAACTGGGAAAACTACTCGTGTACTAACTCATTTGCTCAACGCTTTCTGGAATTCATAAATTCCAACACCCTGGATCAGCTTCTCCATACCCCCACCAGGGGCAGCAATATCCTGGACCTGGTCATTACCAATATGGGCAACCGATGTTCCACACCAGAGGTCAACTCCTCGCTGGTCAGATCCAACCACAAGCTAATCACCCTAGACATCAATATCCCACCTCAACCCCCCCATTAAGGAAACCACAGTAAAAAACTTCCCCAAAGCCAACTTCATGCTTAAGACAAAAGTGGCAAGCTTCATGACACCCATACAGACGTACGACTGCTGAATCATATACAAATGCACTGTATAAGCACATAGACGAGTGCATGGATCGTGCCATCCCCAAAAGAACCAAGACGCTATCCTCCAAAAAAGGAAGCCAATCTGGTGGTCCCCTGCCATAAACAAAGGAAGAAGCTGTTGCAAAAAAGAGTAAAATCCCTGACTGCAGAAACTCCCTTGTCAGCTTCAGTAAGAAGCTGAGATCCTTCATAAAATCCTCCAAAGCTAGTTACGAAAATAAAAATTGTCACTGATTCTAAAGACAACCACAAAGCATTCTACAGCTATGTCAAGAACCTCAATGGCAACACTCAGATCTGCTCTTTGCTACAACACAATGGCACTAGATATACAGAACCTAATATTGCCAACATCCTGGCAGATAGGTTCAGTGCAAACTTCACCCCTCCTCACCCCCCAAAGGGCCCATCACTATACTGGAAGAATGCAAAGCCCCTGTAATCATGGCTGCACAAGTAAAGACTGCACTCTCCAAAGCCAAGAACACAGCATTCATGGGACCTGACAACATCCCAGGCTGCGTTCTGCATAAACTACAGAATGAACTGGCACCCCACCGAAGTACCATGTGCAACCATAGCCTCACTTCAGGCTTTGCACCTGTGGAATGGTGCACAGTGACGGTTATCCCACTCCACAAAGAGGGTGCCACCACGGACCCCGGGAACTACCGGCCCATTAGCCTGACTAGCCTGGTCTGCAAGGCCATGGAATATATCATCCTGGACCTTATATACAAGGACACAGGTAATCTCCAAACTCTGGACCCCACTCAGTTTGGGTTTGTAAAAGGTAGGTCATGTCCCCTAAACCTGACTGACTTCTTTGAAGCAGTCACCAGAGCCATGGACGAGAATAAGGTGGGTGCACACAGCCTATCTTGACCTCGCCAAGGCTTTCAACACCATCCCCCACTCTGGAATTATAGATAAACTCAGTAGACTGGGCATAAATCCCTATGTCACAAGATGGGTGGCCAACTGGCTCACTGACAGAACCCACACAGTGAAAGTAGCAGACTCCAAATCCAACTTCAGACCAGTGACAAATGGAGTACCACAGGGCTCAGTCCTGGGTCCTCTCCTATTTGGCATGTACTTCTCAAAAGTCCAGGCTAATACAGCAGGTCTTTGGCTAACGAAGGTCGCAGATGACTGCAAACTATGGGCCATAATAGAATTGCCTAATGATGTGGACATTCTACAAAGGGGCCTCACCGAGACTGATTCTTGGTATCAAATTCATGGCCTCAAGCTCAATGCCAAGAAGTGCATTGTCATCCCCTTTTGGAAAAACACTGTACTCATGAACTACCCATAGGCGGTAGCCTACTAAATACCAAAAGTGTGATAAGAGACCTTGGGACACAGGTGGACAGTAGTCTCTCCTTTGATAACCGCCACAGTAGTCAGTAAATCCTTCTACATGGCATACCTCATCACAAAAGGGTTCACCTCCAGAAAAAAAAAAAAAAAAAAAAAGAGGTCAATGTTCCTTTCTACTCGCCCCTGATCAGACACATTATAGAGTACAATGCCCATTTGGCATGTACCTCGCAAGACATCTACAACAACTAGAAAGGCCAAAGAAATACCTCACTAAGAGGATTACTGGCCTCAAACAGATGCCATATGCAGACCATCTCAAAAAACTCCAGCTCTACTCCGCTTATCGCCTACTCAGGGGCGACTTCTGCCTAACATACAAAGCAGAGAAAGTTGAGAAATCAAGAAAAAGCACAAATGGAAATATTTATGGAAAACTTAAATATGGCAAGGTTTGAAGTAAATGAGGCTCAACAACTAAGACAGGAAGAGATGAGATATAATGGTGATTGTAGGAAAGCCTACTGGGACAGATGGTATTCTGGTACAAGTTTGGAAGCTTGGAGGGAAGAAAGATCTGGAAAGTTTTGTTTAACAGTATTTTAAAACTAGCACAGGCACAAACATTCTGAAAAAGAAGCTGTGGTGGCTGTACTACCTAAAGACAGTAAAGAGCTACCTGATCCAGCTTCTTATAGGCCCATTTCAATTTTAAATCATGATTCTAAAGGCGTTTATGTCTATAATGGCTACATGAATAACAAAGGTAATACCAAAATTGATAGCTATGGACCAGTGTGGTTTTGTGGAAAAGAGGCAAACATTTGACAATATTAACAGAACAATGATGATCCAGCGGAAGCAGAAATGTATGAATATACTGCTGGTAAGCAGAGAAAGCATTTGCCAGAGTAAGCTGGGATTTTAGAAGCATTTGTATTTACTGATAAAATAGTAAGGTTAATTACAAGGATATAAGGATATATTACATGGATGGGAGATCGCAAGTTTACCCCGGGAGTGACCTCAGTGTCACTACTAGACAGAGGTATAGTTTACTAAATAATAGGGTTCCACATGTGTCACTACTAGAGAGGCAACTATATAGTATGGGGTACATCACTGTTGGCTAGGCTTATAAATGCCCCCGGGCAGATAGCCTAGTACACTACTATGAAACTATGAAACTATAAGAGGGGTCAGAGGCATACATCAAAGTGTGAATGTTTCTCTCTGATAAGTTGTGTCTGAACAGAGGAACCCTTTACTTGCTTTATATTTAGAACCACTGACAAAGAAATTAAGGGACTCAGAAATTCAGGGACATAATTGGTATGGTGTTCAGGAAAAGTTGGCTTTATTTGCAGATGATATTATTTTGTATCTGATGAAACCAGAAAAGGACATGTCAAGGATATAACATTAATGAAAATAAAACAAAGGCTAGAACTATAAATTATGTACTCACACATGAATTAATTCAGAGAAACCCACGCTTATGTGGATATGATAAAATGAAGTACTTAGGAGCACATAGTACAAGAGATTCTGTTATGGCATCTAAGGATAAGTGGGAAGAGACTAAACAAAAGATAATACAAAAAAAATGAGAAACTGGATATGGATAGCAAGATGCAAGCACTAAAAATGTCTTTAGTCTCTTTGGCTTTATACACAATCAGGCATTTTCTGTCAACCAGAGGAAAAGTTATGGATAGTAATTAAGAGATGAAGGATTTCATTTGGGAGGGGAAAAGGGCAAGAGTCAAGTGAGAGAAGTTGATCCTCCCAATAGAACAAGGAGGTCTAGGATTACCTGATTTGAAGAGATATTTTAGAACTACACCATTGAGGCTCTTGTATATAACCCAAGCAGAAAGCTACAATTCAAAGTGGAAAAATGGTACTTTGGATGCAGACCCTTAAGGACAATAAACACTCATACAGAATACAATATTCATAAAGCAGCAGAAAGCATACAAAGAAACAAGTCAATGCAGGAATAGAGAAAGGAGATTTCTGCAGACATGGACGACTGCAATTAAGGGTACAGAGAACAGACAGCAGGAGGCTAGAATTTACTGGAGAAAGTTGACAAATGAGACAAGGTATTGAAAACAAATAGACAGGGAAAGGTGATAGAATGGGAAGAGACCTTCTGACATCTAGATTGCTTGCAGGCTACTGACTGCCTTCCTATCACGGACTGACAACAGAATATAGACAAAGAGAAAGGGACAGGGGAATCCTATATGACCTGCACTGCTTTAGTTTTTAAATGAATCTAAATCAGCAGCTGCTGTTAAAGAAGGGATAATTAGTAGGGCATATAAAATATTACATAATTACTAAATGAATCAATCAGAAGAGGTCAGAAAAGATTGGCAAGAGAGATTAGATATGCAATTCACAAAGAACTAAGAGGAGGACATATGTATAAGCTCCCAAATCTGAAAAAAATATATATAGATTTAGGATTTTTGCCTGGATGTATTTGCACAGATACTTTTATAACCCAAGCAGACTCCAAAGATTTTTTCTCTGGTAGATGGTAAATGCTGGCGTTTTAATGGGGAAGAAAACAGGTACATGGAAACATAAGTCTTCAGAGTCTAATGATCTGGCAGACTTTAAACATTCCCTACAGAGTACTTTGTCAGGAACACTGGGTGAGCAAATGAGTGTAACTAAGGACATTATTTTTGAGCTGGGGAAATAGGATCTGAATTGCTTAGCCTTGTTAAGTTTAATTCTAGTAGCTGTCAAAAAAGCAATTACTAGAAAATGGAAATCAAAATTAAAATCTAAGCAAACTATTATTGAAGTACTGAATATTGTTAACAGAGATAAAAGAACAGGAAGTGGGATCTTTACAAAAGGGTAGGAGTAAATTACATAGAAAAAATGTAAATGGTGGAAACAATGCAAGCAGAAAAATGTTTTGGTGGAGGAATGAGGTTTAAGAGAAGGCATGAATTGAATAACTTAACTAATGTTGCTTAGATTACATGATATATAACAATAAATATTATATATAATATTTGTAAATCTAAACTTGTTAATATGGTTTGATTACTTTTATATAAATGTAAGTTTGCCTCTGTCACAAGTGATAATTCAATATTATTAAGGTGTTTAAAAGAAATCAAGCCGTGGAAGTTAGAAAAGACTGAGAAGAAAGACTGGAAAAGCAATTTAGAAAGGAACAATGGAAGGACATATATGTGGCTCCCAAGTATGCAACATAGTCTGAAAGTTTTGGAATTTTTTCTTGGAAGTGTTTGCATTGGTGTTTTTATAGTCCAAGAAGACTTCAGAGCATTGTTTGTCAGGTAGATAGCAAAAGGTGTGGTGGAAGAGAGACAGGTAACTAGAAATATGTTTTGGAGAGTGTAAAGAGTTGGCAGATGTTAAACTTACCTACAAAGTACTCTAATGCTGGGGGAGCAAATGGATATATTCTCGAATGATTATATCCAATTTGGGAGCAACCACCCTCCACATATTTTCAAAAATGTTGTAAAGGGGCAGTGTATTCGTGCAGCCCGGATGTCATCATTAAGGGAAGATATGGTGAATGAATTAAACCATATACATAAGATGTTTGCTGATCGTGAATATCCTAAAAGGATGCTTGATGATGTAGTAGAATATGTTAAAAACCAATGGGGTATCAAGTATCCACCACTTTTAGGGAAAGTAAGACCTAACAATAAGGAAGTAGACAAACATGAGAACAGGAAGGTATGTGTCATTATGTTCAACGCATACACCAATATTGTCAAAGAGATCTTACGTAAACATTGGGAATTATTAACTAGTACAGAGACGATTGGTCCGATAGTTGGGAATCATCCAGTGGTAGTATTAAAAACATCAAAAAATATTAAAAAGATATTGGAAAGTGGAACACATACAAACAATATAGGCAATTATAAAAGGGTACTAGCAAATGTGGTTCTTGCCGACAGTGTAAATATATAAATGAGAGCAAAACCATCTTTCTAAATAATAGTATCAAAAGTAAGTGTAGATGTGTAGCAGGGAATTGTAACACTCAGAGGGTGGTCTACCTCGCTACGTGTACCTGCTGTTCCGTATATTATGTAGGGAAGACCGAAAGAAAGTTAAAAACTCGCATCTATGAACACATCTATAAAGTTGAAAAGGGTGATACTAAAAATGCCCTTAGTAAACATACGATTGATAAGGGGAAAGAACACACATTTAAGTTTACCATTATAGACAAAGTTGAGATGTCACTTGATATGGGTAATTGGAAAGTATACCTTAGTTTATTGGAAAGTGGCAGATCATTTTCGATGCTACAACATATCCAGGCATCAATGAATATATCAGCTTAAAACCTTTTTTATTAATGAAGTAAGATTAGTATGTATTATAGTATTTGATCGAAGTTTTTAAAGTATTTAACACATAATATTTATTAAACAATGTTTTTAATCAAATATTTAATCTAGTTTGTGTTTCACATTGGCTATGACTGACACAGAGATATATTTTATATTGTTTATCAAATTGTGTTTATTACATCATTACATTTTTATACATCAATATTAATATTTATATATTTAGGAAGTCATATTTTAAGTATTAGTAACTATTTATAAATATATATTTGGTAGTTCTCACTTTACAGTTTTAGTAGAAAATATATTATATATTTATTCAAAGTATATATTTGGAGATAATTATTTGTATAAATTATATATATATACATTTCAAAGTAATAATTACAAGTGTTTTTGGCGCCACATTGTGGTATAAATACAGCCTGCTTTTATGTTTTCATTGGTTCTGAGGAAGTCTGTAATCATCAGATGAAAGCGCTTAACCAGGATATTTGTTTCTATCGTTTTTAGTCATTGTTGTCAACTGTTGGACAAATAAATATATTATCAGAAAACATCAGTGTTTGTTCTCTGTTCGAGCTAAGTGGTATCGAGCCTGCTGATTGGATTTTGGAGCAAATGGATATAGCCAAGCCACATGCTTTAGTGAGCTAAACCTCGCCACAACAATAAACAGAACATGCTGGAGGGATAGATTCCTGTCACAGAGACTCCCCATGCTTTGGAACAGAACATGCTGGAGGGATAGATTCCTGTCACAGAGACTCCCCATGCTTTGGAACAAAATTCCTAACTACATTAGGCAGAGCCCCTCGCTAATACTCTACAAGAGAAGCCTTGACGAGTGGATGGGTAATAGAAAATACACCCCTGGGATCACTTCATTGGCTCTGCTTGACAGAGGCTCAGTTAATTAATCAATGGGGCGGCGAAAGCTGACACACTCTGACTAGGCTTATACATGCCCTCCGGCAGATAGCCTAGTACCTACCTATGAACCTATAAATGATTATTTGGGCACAAAATCTGAAATGGCTACACACTGTAAAACCTCACTAAGTTTAATGTTATTGGCTGCCAAAATAAAAGCATTTTTTAGAAAATGGAACTCAAAATCTAAACCCACTGTAATTGAAGTACTTAATATTTTAAAGAACAAAAAAGAACTACAGCTGTTATCTTTAGAAAAGGAAAAGAGCAAATTAACAAAATAAATGGAATTTGTGGGGCAATATGTGCAGAATACAGTTCAGGAGGGGTGAGGATTAAGGGAACTCAGCAATTTATATAAGGTGACAGTAAACAATTGTTAAAAACAGAGAAAACATATACATAATTTATAATGCATGAATATGACAAATGTTAATATGGTTTGTTTTCTTTTCTATTAATGTATGTGTACCTATATCCTAAATGGTAAAATGAATACATGTTTAAAAAAAGTAAGATGTGGCTAAGGAAAGAAAAAGAGAATAAACAGAAACCTTTGCTTGAAGAGTCTGCATTTTGTATGCAAGGAGTCTTGCTCTGCATGATTAAGTTTCAAACCTGCAACCTATACAATCAATAACTGACAAAGTTGTAGCTGGGATTTTGATAGTTTCAATATTACTCTCAGTGTGGAACCACCTGATCAGGAACTCCCTCTCCAGCACTAAGTAATTATGTATAAGACAGCTAGGAGACAAACATCCTTAGACAGGAACACCTTACAGATATGCATTTTGTGAAATACTTTTGGGGCTGAGACCAACTGGAAACATCCAGACTGAGTCAATAATTATGAATTCTGAAGTGTAGATAAAAATTGGGAAGGAATCCACAAGTTATGTAGTATCTGATATCCTGAAGTCCAAACAGCACACCCAGTCTCTTTCTGCTATACAAAACAGGATGAATTACAGAAAGGCCGTTCAAAAGTTTTTTTGGTTCAAATGTATTAAGTTGTTGACATCCAAAACTGACCTGATGCCCTATACTTCCTTGGCACTAAAAAGATTTATAGTCTGATGGGACCCCTTAGATGTCTCTTTTGCTTAACAGGTTTAGAATATTTGCATTTGCAGCTTTTCTCCCCTGCATGATGTCCACTTGTCAAAAGAGTTAGGAAACTATAGTACTTTGACACCCCTAGATAGGACTGTCTGCACGGACCTGTCTGTAATTACTTCTCTCTGGGTTGATAGGTGGAGAGACAAAAACTTCCAAATGCCTTCAGAAAGAAGCAACTTGGTTATCAGGGTTCTTTCCTATTTGTTTTGATGCTGCCCATGCCTGAAGCCCACCTGACCTGTGCTCCTCTGTATTTTAGGAAACATCCTTTTAAGAGGCTAAAATTTAATTCCAAAAGGAGTTAATTTAAATTTATTTTCCATGAAGAATATTAAGCGGACCAAAAGTCATTCTGCGGTGTGCACTGTGGAGGAAGACATGGACAGATGGCCAACTGCTCCTCTAATGCCCTCCCCTCAAGAAATTATAATACTGGATTGGTACAGATACTGAGGAGGACAGGAAACTCCTAATGTGGAGAGGATAGGTTACTCCCTGATGACCAGAAAGCAGTCTTGCTCTCTACCACCCTACCCTCACCAGGGAGTGGAATATTGTTCAGCATTCCTGGGTAGGAAAGAATGGGCCACAGGGCTCATTCAGCTCAGGGGGGCATGTCTCCCATGCCCCTGGAGTGAATGGGATGACTGGCATCACTACCAGCACCCATAAGGCAAGGTGATATGGGGGCAAAACTTCCTTGTATTTATTTTAATTCCACGACTCCTAATGCAAGATCAGTATAACATTGAGAATTCTACTCCCCCTCTCTACTGTGCACATCACCACAAATACCACCCTCCCAAGCCTGAGCACTGGTATAATTTATACACTCATTAAACTGCTTATTTCCATACTGTCCACCCCATCTTGCATATCTTGTGTCATGGAGTCTTCCATTGCTAACATCTCCTACTTCATCATCACATATCTGCTAATCCCATCTGACATTTATATCCACCTTTTCTGTTCACTTTCCTTCACACTTCAGTTTTATGCTAATGCCACCTCTACTTTACTTCTCTGTCCTCTATTCCATGTTCTTTTATTTTAACTTTTTTCTCCCTAATTTCAAATGACATCTTCCTTCACAAACCACAGTGTAAGGCTACATGTTCTTGTTAACAGCCACAACATGGGTCATTTATTTTCATTCATTCTTTCACTCGTTTTGCTTTACCAAAGTCAAGATTGTGGGAAGCAGAAGCCCATCCCAGAACTCAGTGGGTACAAAAAAAGAGGAAACAAATCCTGAATGCAAACACACCAACACAAAACACACATCACACACAAATTTCCTAATACCAGCATCACCCAGAATTGACAAAGTGCTCTACTTCATTTTTTTTCTTTTCACACTCTGCTTCCTCCTTTCCACAGATATGGGGATCATCTAACAATATGAATATCCCCTTAATCAAACTTAAAACCTACCTACTTAGCTCTCCCCGCAAATATCTGATCAGGGTTTCTCTTTCACTCTTTACTTTTACATCACCATTTCACATTTTACCACTTTCCCACCCACTTCTTCTGCCTCCCATCCCATCTCTTTACTGTTTCCCTTTCTCCTCCTAATGCTTACTAAAAATATAAACTTTAAAACTGTTGTTCATAGGTAAGTGCTAGGCTGGCTGACATTGTGGGCCATTTGAAGCCTAGCCAATTTCCCTTTTGGTGCTTGAATTAACCTATCCCATTTGGGATATATATTACCTCTAGTCAAAATAAATGGTATTGCACCACAGATAATTTGAGGGGAACCATGCAAGAGACAAAACATTTAGGAGGCGTTTATATCACGTTATCGAAAGATGAAAATACCAAATGCTATTTCTTCGGCCCCAAAACATCTAAACATGAAAATATTGAACATTCAGAACAGCAAATTTTTTCCATGGACAAAATTCGCTGCTTCAAAACACATACACACAACACAAGCACATCAAACAAACAGCAACCACACACATATACTTAAATTCCTACATCTAGCCCTACACTAAACTAAACACACACTACTATCCACCCACTTACCTTAACCCAAACCCTAAGGTCCGTCACTATCGCACACTCACCTAACCCATGTCCTAACCCTAACTCATTTAAACCGCCCGTAACCCTAAAGTCTGTCACTATCGCACACACGCCTAACCCAATCCCTAACCCTAACTCACTTAACCCGCCCCTAACCCTAATGTACAATTGCATGCTTACCTGAACCCAACCTGTAACTTTCCACCACAGCACTAAGAATAGCGAAGCCAGAGAAACGGCCAACCAAATTCTTTCCCAAGGAAAGAATTTGCTGTTCAGCAGCTTCGCTATTCTTAGCATTCGCTGAATAGTGTTCGATATCAGAACATTCAAAGTTTTAATACTTCGATGTTCTGATATAGACCCTTTAGGAGCTGCTTCTGTCCATCAGTAGTACAGGAGGCAGTCCTGGGGTATAATTTCTGTTTCTTATCCATAGATCCAAGTTGTGCTTTAATACGGACAGGGATGAGTTTTGCTTTAACTGGATGGGAAGTCTGTTCCAGAGCAGCAGTATCCTCTGTGAGATAAACCTCCCCCTCCAAACCATTCTGTTGATGTTGTTGAAGAGGTTTATATCCCTACACCAACTATTTCTGATACTATTTAACTTGCTCATGTGTAGCAAATCCATCAGTATTGGGTTGGAGGGAGCCTTGTATGCCAGAAACAGGCTACCATTTGGCAGTCTGTAGGATATAAAACATAGTTACAGGGATTTTAGTTGCTCTATGTATGACATATTGTTTAGGTCTTGTGTCCTTTTAGTAAGATATCTCTGTGGCCATTCCAGTTGTTGCATACCAAAGGAGGCATTATACTGAATAATTGGCCTAACGAGGGTTATGTAAAGGGAACAATGACATCCTTAGATCTAGACACAATGCCTTTGATTATAATCTGTGCAATACAAAAGGACTTTGACACATGTTGGTTGAAAATTAGATCACTGTCCACATAAGTTCACAAATCCCAAACAAGTGATTCAACTCTTTGGGGCAGATAGTCAATGTGGTAGTTCCCCAGGGTAGATGACTTCCTAAAGGATATGATAATGCATTTCCTGCCATTTAGTTTCAGTCCATGATTCTGGCACCAAGTTATTTACTTGGGACAAACCTTCCTACAGGATGGCTAAATAATTTAGGGATTCAACGACTGCTTCCAGTCTGGAGTTATCTTGTCATCTCCTCTCTCTCTTGTGAGAGAGGCAAAGTTAGAGCTGAATTTATAGGCCAGTAAGTTAACTGTATCTTCAGCCTCAGTGTAGGTAACATCATTCACAATCACCTCAGCGCAATGCTACAGTATGCTTTTGAGATTATGAGCATAACTAAAAAAGGCCTTGTGATTGTCTTATGCCTGGGTAGCTATTTCATCCTCTAACGTGGCTTTGGGGGATTTTATTACGATCCATAGTCGCTTCTTTATTTTAGTGATGTGGGCTCTAGCATTCTGGGGATTTCTCTTCTTACTTTTGGTCAAAATTCTCTTCCTTTAACTGTAAAGCTTGTTGATATTACGGCTCCGCAATGTGGGCCTGTTTCATGGCTTTGCTCTCCTCTTGTTACTAATGGTTACAGCTGCATCTATGCAGCTGTTTAAATGTTGGTACAGTGTGGAGGTGTACTTTTCTATGTATTCAGTGGAGTTAACTGTGTGTGGTGGGGATCTGAAGCTTGGCAATGTATCACTCTGGAGTAGGTAGTTTGGTCTTCGAGAAATTTCTAAAAGGTATCTTGGGTGGAAGGGATCTCTTGTTTCAATTTATTTTGAATTAGCTAGCTTTACAGTCAAAACAGTGATGAAGATACACAAAGGATGATGCAAAATACTTCCATATTTGTAAAGAAAAAGCAGCAAATGCACTGTGTGCAAAATTCTGTCTCTGTGTCTTGGGAATTCACCTCTATTCAACGCTAACAGTCCACAACACCTTCAATGAAACCAAGTAGAAGTGAACAAAAGTTTATTGTAATGCCAACAAACAAAGAATGGTTGTTTATTTAAACTCCTTTGAGTCTTACCTATATAGAATCCTGAACATGTTCTACAGATGGCAATATACACCACCATTTTAGTTGTACAGTTGCCCCCACAGAATTTAATTCTAGTACGTTTATAATTATCCAATTTCACACCATCTCCCTGAAATATAGTGCGACATTGTTTACATGCCCCACATTTTGCAGTTTTCATGTATTCTGTCTTCTTAATAAAGATACCCTTGTCTAAAATAGATTTTATGTTGGCCCCTACCTTATAAACAAACCTTGGGCATTCACCTAATGTGGGTGCTATATCTTGATCAGCAGATATTATATGCCAGTTGTTCATTAAAATCTTCTTAACTTTACCTGACTATATGCCAAATTCCAAAATGCAAGATTTACCAAAAATGCAAGTTTCAGACTTCATATCATGCAATGTATCCACAGTCGAAACAATAGCTGTCCTATATTTTTCACCCAACAAAGGCTTGTACTGGTTACCCCATTTCCTCACAACATAATTACTTACATTTTCCATAACTCTAACGTCATAGCCTCTGTCCTTAAATAAGGAAGTAATAAATTTCACCTCATCCAACATGTCCTCATACCGTGAGGTCATCCTAACTGCTCTAATAAGCTGACCCTTATATATATTCGTGAATTGTTTCTTCGGATGGTAGCTAGAATATTCCAAATAACTATTCGAAAAGTGTTCTTTCTATAAATTTTGGATTTAAACTCATCCCCTGTTTTTGACACAAATGTGTCTAAATAAGCCACACCTTCGTGACTGCTAGAGGAGGTAAATTTTAAAAAATTACTGCTACTATTGATGTATTGTAAAAATAATGCTAGCTGTTGTTCTCCACCATCCCAAATCAAATATATGTCATCAAGGTATCTGACGTAATATTTTATGCATGTCATAAAGTGACTATCTAAAATAGTCCTCTCTTCCCATTCAAGCATGACCAAGTTGGCGTATATAGGAGCACAAGCTGCTCCCATAGCTACAGCTTTGGTCTGCTTGTAATATTCTCCCTCAAATATAATGTAATTATGTTCGAGAACCAGGGACAACATATCCGTAAGAAGACAGATGGTGTCCCATTGGATATCTGTATGTTTTCTTATACTCGTAGCAAACGCCGATAGACCATCTTCTTTTGGTATACAAGAAAATAAATCTATGACATCAATAGTCACAAATATCAGATCTGAACTGGATAGGTAAATAGGATACTGTTTCAGAAAATCCCATGAATCCTTAGCTATATGTGGAATAGTGGCGTATATATGTTTCAAATAGGTATCAATAACCTTACCTATATTAAACGTCTTAGACCTACTCCCTGATATAATGGGTCTAAAGGGCGGTTCATCTATATTCTTGTGAATTTTAGGAATACCCACTATAGAAGCTAATACAGGATGTTCAACCTTAATATAAGTATAGATGTCATTATTGATCCTGTTATCTAGTAAGTATTCTTCAATACATGTGTCTATTTTTTCTATACCCTATGTTGATCTCATTCAAGGACAACATAGAATAATTTCCAGAATTGTGTAGTATTTCATGTATCTTACAAGTGTATAAAAACTATCATAGATGACTGCCTTATCTGGTTTCATGATTCTGATGTTACTAGCACATCTTAATTCCTGTAGTACCCTGCTCTCTTCTTTTGTTAAATTGGAACTGATCTGATGTCCATCGATTTGTCTATCCAACTTGTAAATCTGTTTAGTCACTACTTTATCAAAGATAGAAATGGTGGGGTGCATGGGGGGTATATATGTACTTCTCTTTTTGACTACTGGAATGAACGGTTCGGCATGAGAAGTGTCACCCACTGTTTTTTTATCTTTAAATAAAATAGCCAGGTTAAGCTCTCTCACATATCTTTTTATTTCACAAATACAGTCCACTAGATTGAATCTCTTAGTGGGAATAAATTTAATCCCCTTAGATAGTAAATCAAAGTGTCCAGTATTTAAAATGTAGTTAGTATAGTTGTATATATTAAAGTTCCTATAGGTGTAAGTAACACCATCCTGTAGGATGCCTACATTATTATTACTGGACTCACCTATTGTCTCAGTAACAACTGAACCAGAATTTAATGTGGGGTCCTTGGATATGGATGGTAGTGAGAATCTCTTCTGTAACTACTTGTCCACTTTCTCTCCCTCCCCTTCTGTTCTCTGTATAAAAAATCAGAGTTAGCATTTCCATCAGAACTAGATTGTTTGTATGTATTTACAATTCCTGTCTTTTGATCCCCCCTCACATACTTAGGGTACTTACTATGATCTTTTTCCCATAAATATGCTGTACCTCTTTTGTATTGGTCCAAGTCCCTATATAGTTTTTTCATCTTACGTTCATATATTTTTGAAATATTAGAATCAGCATAGGAGAATTGTTTGACGTACAAATTCTCCCACTGAGAAAAAAGTAAGTCATTTTTAATCAAAGTGTTTAATTCTTCCACCTCCTTAATTAAACAAACCAGCTTCTCGTCATTAAATTTCATCAACACAGACATATACTTAAAACCACATTGGTCAAATAAACTATTAAAATCTGACTTAACATTTTCAGTAATAGTCACACCCATAGGTAATTTAAAAATCTTGTTGATATTATGGCTCCACAATGTGGGTCTGTTTCAGGGCTTTGCTCTCCTCTTGTTACTAATGGTTACAGCTGCATCTATGCAGCTGTTTAAATGTTGGTACAGTGTGGAGGTGTACTTTTCTATGTATTCAGTGTATTCAGTGGAGTTAACTGTGTGTGGTGGGGATCTGAAGCTTGACAATGTATCACTCTGGAGTAGGTAGTTTGGTCTTCGAGAAACTTCTAAAAGGTATCTTGGGTGGAAGGGATCTCGTTTCAATTTATTTTGAATTAGCTGGGTTTACAGTAAAAAAAGTGATGAAGATACACAAAGGATGATGCAAAATACTTCCATATTAGTAAAGACAAGATCCAAGATGTTGTTCCCCCTAATCATTCCAGGGCATTTGTATTGACAAAGTCCAGGAATTTCTGTGCTTGTGCACTAGCGGTCTAAGTTTCTCAGTCTACAGTCAGAGAGTTTAGCTCACCTAGGAAAACAGTACTGGATTTACTACTGAGTTACTCTAGTTCTTGTCAACAGGGATTGTGGCTTTCTTGGGTCATAAAGGGAGTTCTGTAGTTAGCTAATATATGGTACAGAACCTTTCTGATGGTTATTTGGACATGAAGCTCTAGGCATCATGCTGTATTAGGTATTATAGCCATGTACAGCCGGAGTGCTCCCCACCCTTTTAAACCATGTCTCAGTCACTACACAGACATCAATGTCCTCCAAGGGGTTTCATTATGTTGGTAGGTTTATCAAGTTGACATTGCCTAAAAAAAGGTGCTATGGGGTGGATAATGTCTTTGACAATAGTCAAAACCACAGAATGAGACAGATGCAGGTCATCCTTGACGAAGCAGTGTGGTCTGTTGATCATATGCTCCCAGGCCAAAAAATAATGGACCCCTTCAAATGACACCAAAAAAAAATAAGCAGAACATTGAAGTCAATTATTTTTTGTTCATTTTGCAATATCATCCCTGGAAAGAGTAAAATGTTGTTCAACGCAAGGATCATACATGCCATGGAGACACAGTCCAAGAGCTCTGTCATGTCTCTCTTCATACAGTTCAGGTTGCTACACCAAGTCACTGATGCTGACATGAACTATGACAGACTCGTGATCAAGGACTTGAGTGCGTACATTATCTGACTGATCCTGGCACAAGACTAGCAACTAGCAGTCACCCTTTTCCTTGCTCAGAATGATAAGAGATACATCTGTGTTTACAATGGAGTCACCTATAATAAGGATGTTTTGTTGGGTTAATGCCTGCCTTATAGACTCAGCATCCATAACTTGAGACTCCTTCTGCTACACAAAGAGACAGGCTTAACTTGCTGAGAGTAATGTTTCATCATGTAAAGTTACTCAAACTTTTCTCAGTCCAACTGCATGGTAATAGAGCATTTGTAATATAAAGCTGTTTCATTGTTATTGAACCACCAATGTTTATATCAAAATGTATTTGTTGGAAAGAGCAGGTGTTACTTATGTTTTATTCTTGTGGAGCCAAGGGTGATGCCAGGTTAAAGAAGACCAATACAAGTATGTCATTTTTTTCCCTTATTTCAGACTGGTAACACAGTTGATCTCCCCAACGTGTATAACCTTGTGATATTTATATGTGAATGTGAAGACAGACAGAAGAAAAGAACAAAAATGCAAAAAAAAAAAAAAAAAAAAAAAAAAAAAGTAAAAATGTAAATTGTGTACTTTAGGAATCTAACATGTCATGTAACGCAAGCAAACTGTACTTCAAAGGGAGTAATTCTTCAGAATTATGAAGAGATGCAAACAGTGACAAGCAGATAGTTAAGAAATGTATTCAAGATCCTGTGTAATGGCGGTTTCCACTGATTCTGGCTATGGGAAAGGTCTGAAATAATTAAGCTTGCTCCTGAGGAAGTACTCCATTGCATGAGGGGGTCTAAAGTGGAATATTTTACTCTTTTAATGTAGCCTTAATTGAGCGCTTTTGTCTCAAAATGCAAGACTTCCTCAGAACAAGTGTAAATGTTAAAAACATTGTAATATATACACACACTCCTACATACTAATTGAACACTGATTACACACACACCCTTAACTAATTAGTTGCCAGATAAACAAATAAAACTAATATCATACCCTGTAAATACAATAACAACCAGATAGAAAGACATAAATATAAAATTTAAAACATATTAAACTTCCCCAGAATAATGCCCACGTAAACATAATAATTGACCTTCATTATAAATATATAAAAAATAGACATAAAAAGCAGCTTTCAATTTCAACAAATGACATATGGAGAATCTGTCTAAGTCCAGGATGAATGCAAGCATTCATCCTGACCTGCCATTTTAATTCTAAAAATTCAAGGTAGTCATCAGAAGGACCCTCATTCTGCCCTAGGTCAACATTGTCAATAACACAAAACTTGAATGAATGATTTGGATAATCCCTAATGTGCCTAACGAGGGCATTATTTTCATTTTTATTGGAAATGTCATAAGTATGTTGATAGACTCTCTGTTTAATAGCCCTCTTGGTCTTACTTACGTATAACCCATCACATGCTTGGCACAAGGCAACATAAACTATCTCTGTAGAATAACAGAAATATTTCTTCTTTGGTCTTAATATACCAAAATGTCTAATTCTTATCAGTTTTGCATTTACCATAAATTTACATTGAGGGCATCTACCACATTTAAAACTATCACCTCCAGTCGAGATTGTAGGAGCTCTCTCCAACATACCTTTAAAGGAGGTCTCTTTTTTATACAAAATGGTAGGAGTGTTACCTACCAAATTAAATAACTCCTGGTCAAGTGTAAAAACATTCCAATGTTTTAAAATAATATTACGAATGTCATAACAAATTGATGGTAAATGGTAGTGCTAATGCCCTCTCAAACTTGTTGACATTTTCAGGGGGGACACTTTGCCCCAAACCTGCCTTATTACCGAAAAGTGTACAACACCATCAAACCTTTTGTTTTTTACTTCTTCCGTGATCTTTTTAACAGACTGTTCAGGATAGCCCCTTTTAGTTAACATAACCAATAAAATCATGCATTCATCAGAAAATTTATCATTTTCTGATACCATTCTGGCTAATCTCACATACTGCCCTTTTACTAGGGCCTTTCTTTTGGTGTATGGGATGCCAGCTGTCAAAGTGCAAAAGCGTATTGGAATAAGTGGGTTTCCTGTACAACAAGGACACAAAAGTTTTACTACAATAATCCTTTTTCAAGGTAAAATCTAGGTAATTAATGCATCTTCATCGATACTCATGGTAAACCTCAAAAACGGAGTAGTAGAGTTCAAATATTCGAAAAAGGCATCCAACTGGTCCCTCGCTTCCTTCCACAACAGGACTATGTCTTCAAGGTAATAACCATAAAATACCCAAGAGTCTCTAAAAGGTGAATTGAGGACAAACAGGTCTTCCCACTGGGCCAATACTATGTTGGCAAACACTGGTGCACAACAGACACCCATGGCAACACCTTGTGTTTGCCTAAATAGTTGCCCTTCAAAAATTAGGAAATTGCAATCCAAAACAAGTTACATACATGTCCTAACTGTGAGAATAGTGTTGTGATCTAAATCTGTGTTATTACACAAATATTCATAGAACCACTCAATTCCTTGGTCATGTGGGATCACAGAAAAAAGGTCATAAATGTCAATAGTAACCATTAATAACCTGTCTTCATACAAGTCCTGACTAATCTTGGATAAAAAAAATTCCATGAATCTTTAAATAGGAAGGGTCTTATGTTGTAAAACATGTTTAACCTTGGAATCAATAAATTTAGCCAAACAAAAAGTCTTGGACGCCTTAGCGTCAACAATCGGGCGAAGAGGTGGATTATTAATATATTTATGAATCTTGGGGATTCCAAAAATAGTCGTAATCCTAGGATATGGTGTAACAAAAAAGCATGTTCTTCCAAGGTGATATGTCCATTTAACATAAGTTCATCGATCACCAAATCAATATTCCTATAAGCGATGTTAAGCTCATTCCGAGATATCACTGTATAGGTATCACTACACAGGATCTCTAACATTCTACTAATGTACTCATTGGTGTCAATGATTACTAATCTCCCGCCCTTGTCCGGCTTCATTACCCTGATGGATTTGTTCATAGTAATGTGCTGCAGTAATTTTATTTCATCCTGGGTCAAGTTGTTACTATCATTTGAAGGCATCTTATGAATTTTTGCCCCAATATCTAATTCATATCATCATCTTCTTTCGGCCGTTTCTGTTAGGGGTCGCCATAACAGAACACCTGTTTCCATTTCTTCCTGTCCTCTGCATCTTGCTCTGTCACACCAACCACCTGCATGTCCTCTCTTCACCACATCCATAAACCTTATCTTAGGCCTTCCTCTTTTACTGTTACCTGGTAGCTTCATCCTTAGCATCTTTTTCCCAATATACTCAGCATCTCTCCTCAGCACATGTCCAAACCAACGTAATTGTGCCTCTCTGGCTTTGCCTCCAAACCTTCCAACCTGGGTTGACCCTCTAATATACTTATTCCTAATCCTGTCCACCCTAGTCACACCCAGTGCAAATCTTAACATCTTTAATTCTGCCACATCCAGCTCAAACTCCTGCCTTTTTGTCAATGCCACTGTCTCCAACCCATATAACATAGCTGGTCTCACTACCCTCTTGTAGACCTTCCCTTTCACTCTTACTGGTATCAGTCTGTCACAAATCACTCCTGACACTCTTCCACCTTGTCTGTACTCTCTTCTTCACCTCTCTTCCACACTCACCATTACTCTGACCTGTTGATCCCAACTACTTAAACACATCCACCTTCGCCAACTCTACTCCCTGCATCCTTACCATTCCTCTATCCTCCCTCTCATTCACACACATATATTGTTTTAGTCCGCTTGAATTATTATGTTTATGTGAGCATTATTCTAGGGAAGTTTGACATGTTTTAAATTTTATATTTATGTCTTTCTATCTGGTTGTTATTTTATTTATAGGGTATGACATTAGTTTTATTTGTTTATCTGGCAACTAATTAGTTAAGGGGTGTGTGTGATCAGGGTTTAATTAATTAGTAGGTAGGAGTGTGTGTATATATTACAATGTTTTTACCATTTACACTTGTTCTTAGGAAAATTTGCATTTTGAGATGAAAGCGCTCAAATAAAACTACATTTGGGTACTTGTGATGTTGACTGTTGCCTTCTACTTCATTTGTTACTGCTTCATTGTTTTGTTTTACTTGGTTTGGTTATGGAAGGAGGAGAACAGCAGTCAGGCATGCAGAGTGCCAAATTCAAGCAATTATTCACTTCCATTATTTCTCTTTCATCGGACGTGGTTGAATTAACTGCCAAAGTGGATGGACGTATTAGGAAAAACGATGTTAGAATGGAGGATCGTACGTGTTCTAACTTTTCTCAACGATTGGATGTTTCATTTATCACTCCTGCCCAGAGATCTCCCGGCTTGGCTGGAAGGGATCAGAGAGATGTTTTCTCTTTAAATTCTAGCGGTTCAAACGTGGATAGTTGGTGGCGTAATGTACCAGGAAGTGCTAGAATGAATGGAGGTGATTTTTAGTTACCGAATGGTTGAGACAAGACGTAACATGGGGAAATGAAAGCAGCAACGTTGGTGATAATGTAAGAACTTTGGATACGCAAATTGATAACTTTCGCCAGCTCGTTTTTCAGTACAAGAAACTGCAACTTGAAAACTGTTATTTAGGCGAGTGTCTCCAGCGTGAACATGTAACCAAGGGACTGCAGATGTGGAGATACCTCACAAGACTTATTAAAGATCCACCCTTGCATCGTGAACTGATTCATTTATTTAACAGGCAAGGTTGTGATCTGCTTAAAGTTCTAATTGCTGACAATGTTTCCAAAATGTCTAGTCTTAATTCTGAAATATGCAAGCTTGATGTTAGTATTAGAAACGACCTGTTGTTTGTTCATACGATTAATGAATTTAAAGCTGTTGTTGACAGTGTGGATAAATCATTTTCTGAATTAAAAATGAGAAAAGATAAGAAGTTGGTCAGGGACAAGAAGGATTATGATAATGGGCGAGCTTACTCTGACCCACCTTTGGGTCAATAAAGTAGCCAAGTAGAGGTAACATTTAACAATAAAACCGATTTTGAAATGAACAGGATAATGCCCATAACAATAATAATCATGCTTTAGGGAACCCACCTCTGAGGAGGTCTCAGAGACTAATGAATCAGAGGAATGGGCAACAGCACAATTTGAACCAAGATATCTATACACAACAGTACTACCAGAGAGGGAGGGGGAGGGAAAGGGAGACAGAATCAACCTTACTACAGGAGGAATTAAATGCGAATTGTATACTGAAATTAACCAAATGTGTACTATTGCGAGTAATGTTGAGAAAGATTTTAAAATATACAATTTAAGTCAGGTCCTTGTCACTACCGCCTGGGTGAATTTGTTTGAGAGAGTGTTGAATTTTTTTTCCTGCTAAGAAGGCCAATTTGATCGAGAGTATCCTGCAGTTAAAAACATTTAGCAGGAAGCTCAATTTAGCCTTACATTTCAAAGATTCAAGAAGCATGGCACCACCTAGTGATAACTTAAAGAGATCGAGTACATTCACCCCCCCCACACACTTCCCATTGTAGGAATATTTGAAAAATTATGTGAATTAGATATTAGAGAAAACATTCGTAAGACAACTTCAAATGATAGTAACAATTTGACCCAGGATAAAATAAAATTACTACAACACATTACTATGAAGAAATCCATCAGGGTAATGAAGCCGGACGAGGGAGGTGGATTAGTAATCATGGACACCAATGAGTACATTAGCAGAATGTTAGAGATCCTGTATAGTGATACCTATACAGAGATTTCTTGGAATGAGCTTAATATCGCTTATAGGAATATTGATTTGGTGATCGATGATCTTATGTTAAATGAACAGATCACCTTGGAAGAACATGCTTTTTTGGTTACACCATATCCTAGGATTACAACTATTTTTGGAATCCCCAAGACTCATAAATGTATTAATAATGCACCACTTCGCCCGATTGTTGACGCTAAGGCGCCCAAGATATTTTTGTCTGGCTAAATTTATTGATTCCAAGGTTAAACATGTTTTACAACACAGAGCCTTCCCATTTAAAGATTCATGGGATTTTTTGTCCAAGATTAGTCAAGACTTGTATGAAGACAGGTTATTAATGTTACTATTGACATTTGTGACCTTTTTTCTGTGAGCCCACATTGAGTAGTTCTATGAATGTTTGTGTAATAACACAAATTTGGATCACAACACTTCTCACAGTTAGGTCATGTATGGATAATTTCCTAATTTTTGAAGGGAAACTATTTAGGCAAACACAAGATGTTGCCATGGGTGCCTGTTGTGTACCCGTGTTTGCCAAAGTAGTATTGGCCCAGTAGGAAGACCTGTTTGTCTTGAATTCACCTTTTAGAGACTCTTGGGTATTTTATGGTTTATTACCTTGACGACATAGTCCTGTTGTGGAAGGAAGGGAGGGACCAGTTGGATTCCTTTTTTGAATATTTGAACTCTACTACCCAGTTTTTGAGGTTTACCATGAGTGTCGATGAAGATGCACTTAATTACCAAGATGTTACCTTGAAAAAGGATTATTGTAGCAAAACTTGTGTGTCCTTGTTGTACAGGAAGCCCACTTATTCCAATACGCTTCTGCACTTTGACAGCTGGCATCCCATACACCAAAAGAAGGCCCTAGTAAAAGGGCAGTATGCGAGATTAGATAGAATGGCATCAGAAAATGATAAATTTTCTGAGAAGGTGTGATTTTATTGGGTATGTTAACTAAAAGGGGCTATCCTGAACAGTCTGTTAAAAAGATCATGGAAGAAGTGAAAAACAAAAGGTTTGATGGTGTTTATTGTACACTTTTGGGTAATAAGGCAGGCTTGGGGCAAAGTGCCCCCCCTGAAAATGTCAACAGGTTTGAAAGGGAATTAGTACTACCATTTTCCATCATTTTTTTTTGACATTCCTAATATTATTTTAAACAATGGAATGTTTTCACACTTGACCAGGAGTTATTTAATTTGGTAGGTAACACTCCTACCATTGTGTATAAAAAAAGAGATCTCCTTTAAAGGTATGTTGGAGAGAGCTCCTACAATCTCAACTGGAGATGGCAGTTTTAAATGTGGTAGATGCCCTCAATGTAAATTTATGGTAGATGCAAAACAGATAAAAATTAGACATTTTGGTATATTAAGACCAAAGAAGAACTATTTCTGTTATTCTAAAGGGGTAGTTTATGTTGCCTTGTGCCAAGCATGTGATGGGTTTTACATAGGTAAGACCAAGACGGCTATTAAACAGAGAGTCTATTAACATACTTATGACATCTCCAATAAAAATGAAAATAGTGCCCTCGTTAGGCACATTAGGGATTATCCAAATCATTCATTCAAGTTTTGTGTTATTCACAATGTTGACCTAGGGCAGCGTGAGAGTCTTTCTGATAATTATCTTGAATTTTTAGAATTAAAATGGCAGGTCAGGCAGGATGATTGCTTGTATTCATCCTGGACTTAATGACAGATTTTTCATATGTCCTTTGTTGAAATTGAAAGCTGCTTTTTATGTCTATTTTTTTATATATTTATAATGAATGTCAATTATTATGTTTATGTGGGCATTATTCTAGGGAAGTTTGATATCATGTTTTAAATTTTATATTAATGTCTTTCTATCTGGTTGTTATTCTGTTTATAGGGTATGATATTCTTTTTATCTGGCAACTAATTAGTTAAGGGGGGCTGTGTGATCAGTGTTCAATAATTAGTAGGTAGTAGTGTGTGTATATATTACAAATTTTTTACCATTTACACTTGTTCTGAGGAAGTCTTGCATTTTGAGATGAAAGCGCTCAATTAAAACTACATTTTGGTACTTGTGGTGTTGTTGACTGTTGCCTTCTGCTTCATTTGTTACTGGTCCGTTGTTTCGTTTGACTTAATGTAGTCTTACATAATATTTTTTCTAAATAAAGCAAATGAGGTAATCTGATTAATGTCAGGCTTTCAGAACAGAAGTGATAACACGAAATGCAAATAAATATTTGATTTGAGCTCTATTCTTTTCCGGTTCTCTTTTGTCACTGCATAGGAAACCTTGGTGAACATCCATGAAAAGGTACACTGCCCTGCCTGTGTGTTTTTAATATTTTCTAACTTAGAGTAGATAGGTCCAGTAACTTTTTATTAAGACACACCTAGGATATTTAGGTAGATGTAGTTCTGATTTTTATTTTCATATTTTGTGTAGCCAACTGTTACTTTGATATTCTTTGCATACTTTCACATTCTTATGCATATTTAATTTGTACCAATACTGTTTATTGTTTAAGTAAATTTATTCACTTTAAGCTCTTTTGGCTGCTCTTTTTAGCTTATTATTTATTATTTATTATCACAGAAGATGGGTAACACTGTTTATCCTTGTTGGTTAACACCTAACTTCAGATACTAGACTACTTAAGCTTACTACCAGTGAAAGATATTGACTTGTATACTTACATCTGGTTAAATCAGGAGCAACAAGTAGATAGTAGTTTCTGAACATATTTAATGACATGCGGAACTACTTTGCCAGAAAAAAAGTTGAGGGGAACTGGAGAATTCTACCTGCCTTTTCCTGTAAAGTGTGTGTTTAAATAACTTGTTTGAAAGGCAGTTACTGTGGAGAAAGGGCACTGGAAGACATTGTGGGTTCAGTGAAACAGTGGTGAGGAAGGGCCTGTGGTGATTAACCAAAGACTCGGATCTAAGCTACAAGTGGCCTACTGTCTAGTCTGGGTTTGGATGTAGGAAGCCAATATCTGAGACAGCAGTGCCTATTCCCTTTATGCCAGTTTACATTGTGTGACTACATTTTGCCTACACATATACACTTGCATTTGTTTACTTCAACCTGATGCAATACCACGGGTGTGACTTAGGGTTGCTACCTTTTCAAATGGCCAAAGTGGGACATTTTCAAGACACACATCAGATTTTACAGGCCGACACATACCCACGGTCAGTACAAAGGATAGAACTTAACTTTTTTGCCTAAATAAAAGCTTATTCTTGTAGCATTTTAGTTGCTTATGCAATGTTTTGTAACATTTAGGTATTTTAGATACAGAATAACTGTTTTATGCAACTATTACATAAAATATGGGACATAATTATGTCCTACAATCTCAGGACATTTGCCATTTTTAATATTTTCTGTCAGGACACAACTGCCCAAAGAGGGACTGTCCCTCCCAAAGTGGGACAGGTGGTAACCCTAGTGTGACTTGAGAGACCAACCCTCTGATGCTAGCTTAGTCTGTCCATTAACAACTGGTTGGAGGTGGTGGGATTTAAGTCCCATCTGTGTCACCTGGTCATCACAAATGTATCCTCCAGGCTGTACTTGACAATCCATCGGGATCAGACTCATACCCAGGTTAACAAAAGAAAAGAAAAGAAAATAATACCTCTAGCTGGGCTGTGCTCTTCATCTTGGTGCATTGCCCTCAACTTCTTACCACTAAAATCACACACAAATTAAAGAAATAAACGATAAAATATCTAAATCAGGGGCACTTTTAAAATTATGCCACTATTAATTCTGAAAGTTGTTAGAAACAGCAGGATGCAAACTGAAATGCATATTCTGAAGTAAAATAAATTTTAGTTAAGACGGTTGTCAAGTATAATCCAAGAACTTTACTTCACAAACTGATAGTCTTAGAAAGTGCACAGCTAAAATTTGAACCAATATCAAAGGCCATTGACAGGAACATATCCAAGCAGTTCGCTATATTATGTCATGAAAATACACTAGAACTTACCTGCAGGATGTATATTTCCGTTACGGTGAACTGCAGCCGTGGGTGACGCAGCCCTGGAAAACTGATTAGCTCCAACCGATTGCTGCGCTGATGGACTAGTAGCACTTGCAGGGGGCGTTATATACTGGGGAGGATACAGTGGAAACTGATAATAGTACATGCTACCAGCATCCGCAGAAGAATAACCAGATGTAGCTCCGTTTTGGCTGTTAGCAGTGCCACCACCGTAGTAACCAGGGAACGGGTTGACGAACAATCCCGTCATGTAACTTTGCCAGTTCACATAGCTGCAGTAATTTAGCCATAACCACTCCTGCACTTTCCTGGAATATTCTCCAGCACTAACAGTCTCTTGTGAGTTGCTTGACGCAGTCCCCCTATTGCTCCTTCCCGATGTGGCAGACTTGGCCTTCCCAAAAACGTTCTTGCCAATTGACAAATACATGTCAGTACCATCGGTTACTGTTACTTTCTCAGCTGTGCCCAAATCATCTGAATCAGCCATCTTTCCGTAACAGTAAACAACAAAGAGATTCCGGGTCGCCTGCTCCACCTCTAAATTCCTATTGGTTTTTCAGTAAGTAAAAACCTACGTCGCTCTTTGGCTGAAGTAGCAAATGTAGATATTCTAAAGTATACGTGTATAATTCCGAGTTCGTTGTAGTGTCGCTGTCGAAAGAGAAAAAAAGATAAAACCAATAACTGCTTTTTGTTTCATTTCTCTTAGATTATTCATTCGGGATGGTAGTGCCCTGTCGCAATCTAAAAAGCGGGCAATTTGTAAACAGCATGTTATTAACACAGCAACAGGGGACACTGCTAGTTTCTCAAACTAATAGCGGTGTTACCCCGTTAAGCTGATGAGTGAGGGTCGAGAGAACAATATATGTCTGACCCAGACTCTGACCACAAGTAATCCTTTCTTTAGCATGCAAAGTTTTAAAGCATCTTACCATTTCGTGTAGCCAGATATTTCTAGTTTATATTTATAAAATCTAACTTCCTTAATCCTTAATATTGTGACTAAGTGAGAAGAAACATTAGGATTCGATAGTAGCGATAGCAGAATTCAAATGCTCCTGGCAAAGATAAATTGTAATTGTTACTTCTACTGGATTCTCCACAGGACAGATGTAATTACGGTAAATGGGAACTCACCACAGGGGCCGGCTGTAGGTGAATTAGAAGTTATGTACTCTCCATAACGTTCCATCTGAGTAGGTAGTTCATTTGTCTGCAACCTGTGGGTTACGGATCCGATATCGGATCCGAGCCGGCAACTTGTTTCAAGCTAATGGATCCTAGCTCTTCCCTTCACCCATAATCCCCTGCTAACCCTCCATGACCTCAGATCGAGTTTGCCTCTCAATATATATCCAACAAAGGATATCTAACAACTAGTAGATCCGAAGAAGGTCGGGGGGGGGGGGGTTGCAGACAAATGAACTACCTACTCAGATGGAACGTTATGGTGAGTACATAACTTCTAAATCTGAAGTAGGATGTTCATTTGTCAGCAACCTGTGGGACAGAGTCCCCAGCTACCTGCACCTTGGGTGGCCATCATGGAAGGATATTACGAAGCACCGCAGAGCCAAAGGATGCTCTCCCTCTAGAAAGCAGGTCTAGCTTGTAGTGGTTGGTAAAGGTATGAGATGAAACCCAAGTGGCTGCAGAACAAATATCATCCAAAGGAACTCTAGACTTGGAGGCCGCAGAAGTAGAAATGGAGCGGGTGGAATGAGCACAAACTCCTTCTGGTGCGGGTCTACCCAAGGCTTGATAAGCCAGTAGGATACATTGGGAAATCCAGCGAGATAAAGATACATTAGAGATAGCTTTCCCCAAGTTAAATTTGGCAAAGAAAACGAACAGCTGGTCAGATTGTCTATGGCCAGCTGTCCTATGAGTATAAAAACGAAGCTGCTTATGAACATCCAATGAGTGCAGCTTGTACTCTCCCTTATTTTGATATTTAGGGAAGAAAACCGGTAAATTTATGGATTGATTTATGTTGGTTTCTGATGTTATCTTGGGAAGAAAGGAGGGATTGATCCTGAGGTACACTCTATCTGGGTGAAAAATCAGGTATGGAGACTTCACAGACAGAGCCTGAAGTTCCGACACTCTTTTCGCTGAAGTAATGGCTACAAGGAATGCTGTTTTCCATGACAAGAATTTGAGATCCACTGAAGCAGCGGGTTCAAAGGGTGGAGCAGTCAAGGCTTGAAGAACTAATGTAAGATCCCAGGGGGGTACGGCTTCTTTTACAGGGGGTCTAAGTAAAAAGGTACCCTTGAGAAAGGTTTTACACAATTTGGCTGACATCAAGGGCCCTGTATCATGTCCCACATGATAATGAGATATGGCTGCGAATTGCACTTTGACAGTTGAACAACTAGCGCCTTCCTGAAAGAGTTCAGTTAGGAAGTCTAAAATGGATGGAAGAGGAGCCGTAAAGGGATCTAGATCGCGGTGCTCCGCCCAGATGGAAAAACGTTTCCATTTACTGTGACTGGTGGAGGGCTTATGCGCTGCCACGAGGATGGCTTTGACTGGTGAAGAGATACCGGGAGTCCTAACTAGGAGTGGAACTGGAGCAACCAAGCTGTCAGTTTTAGATTGTCCAGGTTTGGAGTTGGCAAGTCCAACGGATGGGAGATGAGATCCGGAATGGGATCTAGAATCCAAGGGTGATTCACAAGGTGAGACCACAGGTAAGGGAAACAAATTTGTCGAGGCCAGAATGGGGCAATGAGAATCATCTTGCTCCCCAACCGCGAGGCTTTCTGTAAGAGTTGTATCATCATTGGCAGAGGAGGATAGGCATAGAGTAGACCGGGTGGCCAAGCATGCACCAGAGTGTCTCTTGGAGTTTGCCCTGGAGGGGGGATTAGAGCGAAGAAATTGTCGCATTTGGTGTTTGATGGAGATGCAAAAAGATCGCAGCAGGGTTGCCCCCATGCTGCGAATATCTGCTTCGCTACTAGAGGATTGAGAGACCAGTTGTACGGGGTAAGAAGGGTGCGGCTGAGCTTGTCTGCTAGGATGTTGGTCCTCCCCGGAATGTGCATCGCAATCAGAAAGCGGTTGGTGGAGATCGCCCATTCCCACACTCTCATGGCTTTGCGGCAAAGAGGATAAGATCTGGTTCCCCCCTGTTTGTTGATATACCAGACCACCGACATGTTGTCCGACTGAATTGCAATCGTTCCTGCGGGGAGGAAGCTCTGAAGTGCTTGCAACGCCAACAGCACCGCTCTCATCTCCAGAACGTTGATATGCAGGGAGGTCTCTGTATCGTTCCACATGCCTTGGACTGTCCTGCCTGAATAATGCCCCCCCACACCCGAGGCGGGAAGCATCCGTGGTCACCGTGGCGATAGGGGGAGAGGTGCAGAAGGGACAGCCCGTATGGAAGTTAGATGCTTGGAGACACCATCGTAGCACCCTCTTGCAAGCCTTGCTGATAGCAATGGGATGGTGGAGAGGAAGGGATAGGAAGGACCATTGCACTAACAGAGTCCATTGCAGTACTCGCATGTTCAAACAGGCGCATGGAAGTAGTGTAATTGCTGCCGCCATGGAGCCTAGTGCCCTCAGGACCAATTCCGCTGGTGAAGCCTCTGAATGAAGGATAGCCCGCACATGAAGTTGTAGGTTCCTGATTCTCTCGGAAGTTAGGAAGGCTCGCAAATCTCTGGTGTCTATTCTGGCACCTATGAATTCTATGACCTGCATCGGAGCCAGTAGAGATTTGCCGACATTGATAGTAATGCCTAGTTGTGCGGCTAGATGGAGAAAGAAGTCTCTGGCTGAGCAAAGTAGATGCCTTGGTGTGGTCAGGAGCCAGTCATCCAGGTACAGAAAGACCTGAATTCCCTGGAGTATCAGGTGGGCCGCAATCACTGCTAACACTTTGGTGAACACCCTGGGGGCTGTGGTGAGGCCAAAGAGAAGGACCCTGAACTGGTAGTGACTGGCCCCTAGCCGGAAGCGAAGGAACCTCCTGGATCGTTTGTCCATTAAGATGTGGTAGTACGCATCCTTGAGGTCTATAGAGCACATCCAATCGTTTTCCCTCAAAAGGGGGAGGATAGATTGAAGAGTGACCATTCGGAATTTTTCCTTGGTTACTGACAGGTTCAAGCGGGAAAGGTCTAGGATGGGTCTCAAGTCCCCCATCTTTTTTGGCACCAAAAAGAACCTGGAGTAGAACCCTAATCCGAGCTGGTCTTGGGGGACGGGCTGGATGGCTCTTTTTCTTAGCAGCTGCTGTATTTCTGTAGCTGCGGCCTCCCTCTGATCGGGTGGTACATCAGGGAGGTTCTTGGATTGGGGAACATGAAGTATTGGTATTTTGTACCCTCTGGATATGATGCGAAGCACCCAGCGGTCTGTTGTGATGGACTCCCATGCCGCTAGGTGTTTCGAAAAACGCCCCCCGACTGCCTCCAGAGTGGAGCAGCCCGGCAACCCCTCAGGGCTGCTGCGCGGGCCGCTCAGAGAAAGGTTCTCTGGACCCAAAGTTTCTCGGAGCTCCTCTGCCCCTGGGGCGACGTCCTCCCTGTCCACCTCTGCCACGGTAGGACTGGTTGTCCAGAGCTGGTTGGGAATGTTGTGATTACCGGAACCACATCTTCTTCTGACCCTTTTGGTTCCTTGAAAAGGACCGCTGGGGTGCAGAGAAGCGGACTCCGACGGCAGACGTCTTCCCGTCATTCTCACTCTGGACAAGTGTCTCGCGAACTGTTTTGCCAAATAGGGCAGAACCATCAAAAGGGGCGTTCGCGAAGGACGCTTTAAAGGTCTCCGTAAAGTCGCAATGACGGAGCCAGGCCTGACGTCTCATGACTAGGCCTGCTCCGCTAGCCCTACCGGCTCCCTCTGTGGTGTGGGACAACAGCCGCATAGAGGTGTTTGAAATTGATCTCAGAGTGGCCATTCGGGTGGAGTACAATTGTTTGTCCTCCTCCGACATGGACTCAGGGGTGGATGCAGCGTATTCTTTGATAAGATCCCGCTGCATCCTGATGACATGTGCCATATAGTTCAGAGACCTTACTGAGAAGGTCGCTGAACTAAAGACTCGCTTCCCTAAACGATCCATCAAACGGGACTCTTTGCTCGGTGGATGGACTGTGGGACTCTCCTGAGCCAATTCCCTCTTTGTGGCTGCTGCCGTCAACATGGCATCTACAGGGGGCCCCTTACTCCAATGTGATCGGTCTGGGGGGGGCTAAAAATCCTATCCGGTTGCTTCGGTATTGGCTCCACGGTGTCTGGATCCTTCCACGCCCTGGTGGTAATGAGGTCCACCAGGGGGTCGGCTGGAGGGGACACCCAAGAGGTAGACTGGCCTGCCTCGAATGCCTCCAGAAATATGGACTCGTCAGAGGAAGACTTAGGGGCAGACCACCCACCTCTGATTCTCAGCATCTCCATGATGTCTCCAAAGGAGACATCCTCAGGGGGCGATCTTGGGGAGCCTTCCCCTTCCTCCAAGTCCGTGTCCTCGGTTAAGGACTCAGGGGAGTCCACGTGCCTCCTTTTGCACTTATGCTTGCGGGGAGCTTCCTCGGGGGGACTGTCCGAGGAGGCCTCGCCAGCAACATCTTGTCCCAATGGAACTATCTGTGACATCGAAGCAGGCTGTCCCTTTGGCCGGGTGATGGAAGCCTGGCCCAGCAGAGAGGGAGTGCAGGGAGGAGTCAATGCAAGGACCGGGTGTCCGGATGCTCTCAACAGAGCCCTCTCCACAACATCGAAGGCCGAGGGAGAACCACTCTCCAATGGATCCGAAAGTCGGCTCCCACTCGGATCCAATGAAGGGATCGGAGCCGGCACCAAGACCGTTGGATCCGAGGGACCAGTGTGCTCTGACCTGGACGGAGCCAAAGGCACACCCGGATCCGAAGCTCGGACCACGGCTCCGAGAGGTCGGATCCGACAGGCTCGAGGGCAGGGTCGGATCCGAAGTACTAAGTACTGTCGGCGCCGACCCACTCCCGGCTCCAAGGCTGCTCGGCTCCGAGCGCTCCGAATCCAGGTAGCGGGTCGGAGAAGGAGCAATTAGGTGGAAAAAAGGTGTCGAGCTCCCCCCCTGAGGGGGGGGAGGCAAGAGCACTCCCATCTGCAGCTGGGCCTGGATGAATCTTTGCATCATCCGGTCCAAGTCTGCATCGGATAAACTGAAGGTAGATCTCGAGGAGGCCACCGAGGCAGGCCTGGAATGCCGCCTCGATGACCTCGACGGAGATCGGGTCTCCTCCTCCTCGGGCCCCGGGGAGAAACAAGTGTATCGGAGCCGAGGAGGAGGAGACCTAGAAGCAGTGGAGGGAGAAGCCCGCTTAGCTGGCGGGGCCGAAACGGAGGTCTCGGCCCGCCGCTTGTGGTGCTTCTCCCTCCATTTCTCCCTTCTGGCCTCCGACACTATAGCAGGAGTTTGAGTCCCGGACGGAGGCAGGGGGGCAGGATTGGCAGCGACCACAGGCTGTGGTGGAGCCACAGGAGCAGCAGAGGTAGCGGAGGCCGAAGCCGAATCCGGGGGTAAAAGTCCCGCCAGGACCAGCTTCGACCGCCGCTCTTTCAGTGCCCTGGGGTTGAACGCTGCACAGATGGTACAGCCCGAGGTGAGGTGTTCAACCCCAAGGCACCGAATGTGGCCATCAGCCGGGGAGAGCTGATGGCCACACTCGGTACATTTAGAAAATATGGCTTTTGGGGCCTCAGCCATTCCCTTTTTTTAAAAGAAAGCAACTACACACACACACACGCAGGCCCCAAAAGAAATGCAACACACACTCACACACTAGCGACCAGCGAAGGGAGGGTACTAATTAAAAAAATAAGGAACCTAACTCTGACACACTTTAAAAGTATTAATTTAAACTAAAAAAGAAATTCCTGACAAAAAGTATTTAGAAAAAAGTAACTTTTTCTTCACTTATCTGACGAGCTCAACAAGGATCCAGCCATCCACAAGCGCGGCAAACTAGATCTGAGGTCATGGAGGGTTAGCAGGGGATTATGGGTGAAGGGAGGAGCTAGGAGCTCGGATCCATTAGCTTGAAACAAGTTGCTGGCTCGGATCCGATATCGGATCCGTAACCCACAGGTTGCTGACAAATGAACATCCTACTTCAGATCTGGAGTTGTAGGCAAACACCAAGCGTATATGATGTGCCGCGTCAGTTCCTCATGTGATCATTAGACATCACAGTGGTGCAGCGGTTGTGCTGTCACCTCACAGCAAGAGGTTCTCTGGTTTGATTCTTGGCTGGGGTGCCTTCAGGGTGGTGTCTGCATGTCCTCCCTGTGTCCATGTGGGTTTCTTTCCTCCAGGTCCTCTGGTTTCTTCCCACATTACAAAGACACGAGTCTGGAGCGTTTCTCCCCATGGTTCTTATTAAAATTGGCTTTGTTCCATATACAGACTTTCCTGGAAAAGAAATGTTAAGTAAATATAAATTGGTGGAATAAATCTGCTAGGATATAGTGTATATTGTGAATATGTAGTATAAGACGTTATATTTGTATAGCAATGCAGTTTTAAGTGTGTGGCCGCGGTGATGCAGTGGTTAGCGTTGTTGCCCCACAGCGAAAGGTTCTCCCATTCGATTCTCGGTTGGAGCACCTTCTGTGTGGAGTCTGCATGTCCTCCCCGTGGTCGAGTGACGTTTAAAGACATGCAGGTAGGTGTGTACGTGAATGGGTGTGCCTTCTTTGAAGGTTGGGTATCGGGCTGGCAACTCGGCACCGTAAAAATCTACTGCCAGTCATTATCGGACCGGAGTTCTGCTGTGGCGACCCCTAACTGGGAAAAGCTGAAAGACATTAGTAATGCAGTTTTAAGAGTGCATGTTGCTCTGGCTCCATTGCATCATTGCTAGGCTGACTTAGGTGAATGAAGATATAAGATGTTCTATTATGCTGCTGTGTTGTATAGGATAAAAGTTGCTTGTTTGACTAAAAGGATGGAGCAGCCTGACATTTCTAAGACTTCCAAAGTAGTATAACTGGGTAATCATTAGTGCATAACCCGACATCGTGCATCCCATATACTGCAAAACACTTTGGTTTACAAAGTCCATTGAACATGTGGGAGAAACAGACAAATGTAGCTTTTTATTAAAAAACAGAATTGGAAACAGTCGCACATCTTGCTGCTGGTTGTAATATATAGCAGAAGGACTGTATACTGAAAGGCATAATACTGTGGCAAGACTGTTGCATTCGGGATTGTGCAAACACTGCAATACTGAAGTAGGTGAAAAACATTGGAAACATAAGCCTAAAAGCTTTTTATTAAAGCATAATAAAATATTATGAAATTTGTATCACATTTTGATCATCCATTACCAATGTTCAAATATAGATGCGAGAAAACCAGGTATAGTAGTCCATGAAAAGAAGACAAAAGTAGCATTGATCATTGAAATTGCTACACCCAGTGACTACAGTGTCTTACAGACAAAGTGCTAAAATACCAGGATTTGCTGGTGGAAACGAGGGCAGTGTGGAAGAAAGATGCCCAGACAGTTCCAGTAGTAGTAGGAGCAACAGGTCTTATAAAAAAGAATTTACAATCATACTTAGATATGTTACCGTTACATGTAACTCCATACGCATTGCAGAAGGAGTCATTACTGAGCACAATGCGGGTGCTGCGAAGAGCACTTCTGGCTAACATCAACGAGTGAAAAAATACTAATTTCATGAACATTAATTATACTTTCACTTAGGAATGGGGTCCATTTCCATCATGGTTTTAGAAACTCAGAAGACTTGGAGAAATTAAAAAAAAAAGTAGTGCAAGAAGTCTAGATAAAACCATAAAATAATGGGTGAAACAAAGGCCAAAAATCAGGTCCAGATTTTTTTAATTTTTGTTTACCTGGATAGAGCACCAATCACAAATGACCAATTGTAGGCGCAGCCTGGTTTGTGAATAGTAAAAGAAAATTATATACCAACATGGCATTAACGTATAACATACCCGAATGTAGAAAACTGCATATATATATATATATATATATATATATATATATATATATATATATATATATATATATATACAAGAGACAGAGAGGTAAAAGCATTTATTAAGTATTGCGCTTATAAACTTGGAAAGTTACTGGTTTTGTGTTAATGTGCATTTTCCGATGGGTATGAAGTCTGAAACTCAATGTCTGTCATTATTTAATGACTTCAATCCTCAGTGATTTCCCAGAAAACCAGTAGTTATATGAGGAACAGACCAAATAAATGAGCAAAAAATCTAGACTTTCTCCGAAAATCTTGACAAATGAGAGGTATGCTGCATCTCCAAGTATCTCTCGCTTTCTGGCCCTTTCATATCAGACAAATAACTTTCTTTTTTATTTTCACACTTTTTCTTGTACTTCAGAATGTCACTCATCCTTTCATCTCAGTTAACTGATTAAGACTGCACAATGATAACTGTGGAAGAAATAACTGAATTATGTAATAGAAGCCATAGGGTTCCAGATGCTCTGAGATGCAGTTTAGAGCTTTTTTCCGATCTTTTGATCCAGTGATAGGAACATAAGAACAGTTCTAGGCAAACGATTATGGGGCCTATAAGATGTTCAGCTGTATATTCCTTAAGACAGACACACGTAGAAGGTTATGCCCTTTTCAAACATTCACTAGTGGTTATCTTCCAAATCCAGTAGTGCTGTTCTTGATAACCCTAATGTAACTTTCTGATCATGATGGCCTGAACAAACATCACGAATAAGGAATGGAATTAATTTTCATAATTTGTCTTACTTTTCATCTTTTTTCTCCATTCTTTCAGCACTTCCTAACTGGGCAAGACTGCTCTATTGTAATAACTGTTTAGGAAATAACTGAATTAAGCAGGGAGTATGGGGGCTGCTAGATCTCCAGAAGCAATGGTGTTCTAGATGCTCTGAGGTGCATTTTAGAACATTTTCCAACCTTTTAATTAAAAATGACAGCCTGAACAAAAATCATGACTAAGGAAAGACATTCAGTCTATTTTTTTATTTCAAAGAAAACATAAGTTGTGTCCAAGGCTCGATGTTCAAAACTAACAAAATGGCAGTTCACAAGAAACTGAAAATACAAATGCTTGTGAGGAGGCAAAAATCATTATATAATAATAGTGCCTGCCTCCCTAACTCTGTCCCCCCAAAATGAGTAGTCACCTTATGTATACACCTTTGGTCTTACATTGGGAAGAAACTGAAAGAATAAATGGCCATAGTCATGCATTTTGTGTTGTTGTTACCATACATCTGCCCAGCATGTCTCCCCAGCCCTATCCCAAAACTCACACACCTTCAATGTACCCCACTGATATTAGATCAGAATGACACTGAAACAACAAATGGCCGCAGTAATATACATCAAATTGTTGCTCTCAGACACAAACACAACATACTTCTGTACCCCCACTCACAAATGATAGTCACCTCTATACATATCTGATATTTGCTTGTGAGGAAACCAAACAAATAATGACCGCAGTAGAGTATTTCAACTTGTTGCACCCAATCCGTACACTCTCTAGACAAACTATATCAACCATATAGACATATCTGAGGTTTGATTGCCATGAAAGTTAAAGAAATACTGACCAAACCATCTCCAGCCTGATTCTACCAAACTATAGCTACCTTAAGTGTATACCTCTGAACATGGCCAATTTTAGACTTGGTGAGACCCAGGATAGAGGTTGAGGATGGCCCCCAAGTAAGCATGTAGATCTAATGGTACTGCAATTCATGTTATTACTTAGTTTTTTAGAGATAGTTGCTTGTTAACTGCTCTTGTTTTAATTACTAGCCAAAATAACTCTGGCTATATTAGCCATCTGTGTACACTCCTGGGCAGGGCTGGTTGAATTAAATATGGGGTCTTTTGGGGGGCTAGAGGTAAGGATAAATGAGATGTGTATATATTTCTTAGAGCAACTATGTATGTATTTGTATGTATTCCCCAGTGTTGTGCGTGGCCACAGATAAAATTGTCAATATTATTTTATCAGCATTTTCACACATGCATACATATACTGACACTGCCCCTACCAAGCCAGGTCTATCATAAGATGTGTGTGTAAATACACACACACACACACACACATATATATATATATATATATATATATATATATATATATATATATATATATATATGTATACACACACACCATGTGCAAGCCTACAACTAAAACTCGGGAAACACCATCTCACCAATGGCATGTTTTGGATAGATTGTTCAGAAAACCAGGGCACCTGGATAAAATACAAGCAGGAACATGGAGGGTATGTAGATTCTACATAAAAGGAACAACAGCCAAGCACTCAAACACAGAACCTAATAATGTGATATGACAATGCTGGTTACTGTGCTACTATGACAATAATCAGTTGCATTTATGTACAATTTACCTAGACTGTCAAAGACAGCCTCATGTTGTATACAGTGCTGATGTCTGAGTGTGAAGGAAAATGATACAGAATTTGGCCAACTTTTTACTATTATATACACTGCATTACATCCACCCACCCATGCACACAAATACATAAGTTATAGCAATGATCATTTAACACTAAATTTAGTAAATACAATATCTTTTGTGACACAGCTGCTGCCAAGACAGTTCAGTGGCTGTTTAACTGTAATAAAACAATAGCAGAGTTAAGTCCCTTCATCCACAGATAATCTCTATACCCATCAATTAAAGCCACTTTACTGACTGTGTACATGCACCTGAGATGCCTGATTGCTATTTAAAAATGGCCATAGCAAAGCATTTTAACTTGCTTTACTCAAACACACAATAGTCCAGCAAAATCCAATTAATGACTGCTTAATCATGGCAGCAAAGTTACTTTTATCCACAGATAGCCCCCATACACAGCACTTCTAGCTACTTTGTTGACTGTGCACAACTCAAATGTCTGATTGCAGAAAAAATAACGACCACAGTAATGTAGTTCAAAGTTGTTTCAAACACAAATGCAGACTAATCCTACATAATCAGAAGAATGACTGTTTAACCTGAGCAAACAAAAGCAGACTCAGCCACTTTTATCCACAGACAGCCCCTGGCCAGTACACCGCTGTTGCAGCCACTTTGTTGACTGCATATATCTAAAATGTTTGATTGATTAAAAATTATAATGGTTACAGTAATATATTTCAACTTTGTTTCAGTATCCACAGTAAAGGATTACAACTTGCTTCATGCAGGTACACATTAATCTTACAAAGCCAGAATAATGACTGTTTTAAACGAACAACAGCAGGTTCCATCATTTTAAACCAAAGACACACCTATCCAGAAATTGTATCTATTTTATTGATTGTGTATACCTTAGATATCTGATTGTAATAAAAAAAAGACTACAGTAATTTATTCAGACCCTGTTTCACACAAATACAACCACACTGTGGCCAGTCATAGTAAAGTATTACAGCTTGCTGCACACAAATATGGGTCTATAGTAAATCATCGAAAGATCACATTGTTGACCAACATTTAATTGGAAATGGTCTTCATAAAACCCCCTCATGTGGGGGGGCTGCCCCCTGGTAATTATATATACCAACTCCGAGATTACACTACAGTGGGGAATGGGCAAATTTCCTAATACCTACCATAAAGCGATCTCAGTCAGAACAGTTCGACCAACATATTCAATAAAATGCCATTCGAAATGCCATTCAATTATGTAATCTTTTGATGAAATAATAGAGAACCCACAAATTCACATTAGTCCTGCAATACCAGAATAATGACCATTTAACTTTAACAAACAGCAGGGCCTGGCCAATCACTTTCATCTATAGGCAGCCCACATTCCCAGCAATTACACACACTTTGTGTATATCTCAGATGTCTGATTATAGTAAAGTAAATAAAGATATAATGGTCACAGTACTTTATATCAGCTCTGTTAAACACATGAAGTAGCCAACCACGGTATAAAGTAAGCCAGCTAGGTTCATACAGATAAAACGATTCCTGCAAAGTCCACTGCTCATAATATCCAGTTGCCTGTCAGGCTTAAAAAAATGCTACAAGCTAGACTGTTCTGTATGAGCTGTACCCTGACCACACCATTGTTTTGCATACCCTACACAGTCTCTCACAAAACCACTGGCTACAGACCCTCAGTGCAGCAATAGCCATTCCCTCCATTGTTCCAAGTTTCTGGGCTTTCTGCTTGGTCCAACCCTCTGCTATCCAGATTAATGAACCAGTTTGTCTAAATTGTGGGTGGATCTTAGCAGAAAGCAGAGGATGGGAATTGGAGTTTTATGCTCTAGTTCTTTTTGGGACTATGCATATTGCAGTGTCAGCAATAGTATGTGGAGTGATTATTGTGTGTGTGTGTGTGTGTGTGTGTGTGTGTGTGTGTGTATATATATATATATATATATATATATATATATATATATATATATATACACACACACACACACACACACACACAAAATAATCACTCCACATACTATTGCTGACACTGCAATATGCATATATATATATATATATATATATATATATACACACACACACACACACACACACACACATATATATATATATATATATATATATATATATATATATATATATATATATATATATATATATACATATAGGTCTACTATAGATGTACGAAATCCCAAAAAGCCAACTTTCATATGGCCAAGACAATATGATTGACTTGGAATTTCGAACATCGTTTAAAATAAAAAACACAATTCAAAAACGTACCTACACATTGCTAGCAGGGGGGACAAGCCCACCTACACCCCCCCACATCCCCTACAATTTAAATATACCAACTCCAAGATCGCACTACAGTGTGGAAGATGGAAATCTTCCCATTCCACACTATACAGAGATGTCCATTGTGAACGTTCTGAATGTTCGAAATTCCAAAAGTCTATCATATGGTCCCGGCCATATGAAAGTCGGCTTTTTGGGATTTCTATCATCTATAGTAGACCCATATATATATATATATATATATATATATATATATATATATATATATATATAGGTATATATCAGAAGATCGAGTTTTCATAAACTCTCAGACCATAAGATCGAGTTTCTCAAAACTTGAACTTTAGAAAAAAAAAACACAAAAAAGCAAAAATCTATCCCCACACCCACTGCAAATTAAATATACCAACTCTGAGATTTCATTACTATAGAAAAAGGGTAAATTTCCTGATCCTCATTGTACTGTGATCTCCATTCAAAAGCTTTGGGTTTGTTTGGGTTTTCAGAAACTCAATCATATGGTCTCAACCATGAGAATTTAGAATTTGTGAAAACTTGATCATCTGATAGGGACCTATATATATATATATATATATATATATATATATATATATATATATATATATATATATATATATATGGTTTACTATTGAAATGTCGATCCGACTATGTGCGACTCGACTTGCGCGAAGGCAGAAGAGCGAATGTCACCGCGGTCGAATCCAATTGTGCGAACGGCATATCATCGCCCCTGTGTGAACCATGGTAGCATTGGTGTGGAGGTGTTGTGCGGCCGGTAATGTCGAATGTTGAATGCCCGTCGGTTGCGAACGATTTTCGCGGTTTCAGTTCGCGTAAATGCGTCGCAGAAGTGGCCGTTCGACCATGTTCAATCGCAATTTCAATAGTAAACCATATATATATATATATATATATACACACACACACACACATATATATATATATATATATATATATATATAGAGAGAGAGAGAGAGAGATTCACTTTATAATTCAGTATTTTGAGTATCTCGAGACTATAAAGCCGAAAACTCACAAACCCGAAAACCAAAACCGCAAAATTCAACACTGTGAACATCAACAAAACACTACACCACACATGCAAACGCAAATACACGTACCTCCTGACACTACAAACAAAGCAAAACAACACACATGAGCACAACAAAACAAACACACACATCTACCTTTCCTATATGCAAGGGGGCAAGCCACAATTCACCCCCACACCCCCGCTACTTGTATATACTAACTCAGAGGCCGCACTGAACACTGAAAGACAGAAAAACCACCACCACCACACATTCTACACCCCCCCTTGCACAAACACGCATCACATACATACAAACACCACCACTCTCAACACTGACACACACACACACACACTTAACCTCCGTACCCTAACCCACACCTAACACTCCCCACCACACTCACATACACACAACCCCTCCCCAAAACCCTTAAAAAATAAAACCGTAATAGTGTGCATTACTATAATTGCATTTTTATTTAATTACTAAATTGTAAACTGCTTTTTCATACTGAGACCTGTATTTTCTCTTTGTGGGTGTTCTTTCTGTGCTTTTAAAGTGAGGTTTCTGTGTTCTGCTCAGGTGGCATAATCTTGATAGAGGCCTGTTGTCTAGGCTGGTAGTTTTCTTTGAGTTTCCTGTGTTTCTGGCAGCCATTTTCTGCTGATTGTCTTATTGTTGAGAGTAACAAGGCCTCCTGACCTTCAGTAGTACGAGTGATTGGGTAATAGAAGGGGGTGAGTAGTAATTTGATTTTCTAACTCTTCCATTCTTACTGGTATATAAACCCTGTGTCTTGAAAAGGTTGTGCTTGTATTGCTCAGGCTGTGGATTGTATTGCATTACTGAAACTAAGTGGAAATTCCTTAAGATTCCAAGAGCAGGATAAGTTATTTCTTACACTTATTTCACTGACCTGCACTTCTGAAACACTTATAATTGTGCTATACAGTTGATCTACTACATTTTGCACTGTTATAAAGCTTTTTTATTGTTTCACTGCATTTATCTACTGTTTTATACTGTTTTAACTGTATTTTCATTGCTAGATACTGTTTCATTACTCTAATTGCATGTTTACTGAATTACTTAACTGTAAACTGCTTTTTCATACTGAGAGTTGTATTTTCTGTTTGTGAGTGCTCTATCTGAGCTTTTCTGTGCATTTTTGATTTTTTGAGGTGTCTGTGTTCTACAGCTAGGAACTGTAATAGTGTGCATTACTATAATTGTCTGTTTACAATTAAAAGCATTCTCTAGAGCCTGCTTGCTCCTTGATCTGTTTAAAACTTTCATTTAGTGGCTACAGCTAGGAACTATAATTTTTCCCACCCACTCTCCCTAGTGTTGTGGTGTTCTTATACTTGGTGGCTTTGCAGTTTCCCGCCCATACTGTATATTTGATCTGTGATACTCCTCCCAGTCTAGTGTCATTAGTTCATTCAATCTAATAGAGAACATTTGTGAAGGCCAACCCACTCAGATTCTTAACATTGAATTAACTTCTCTTCCAGCTTTCTCCATTTCCACTTTTACTGAAAAAAAATCTAAGCTTGCTTCCCCCCTTTCCTGTGGCAGGTCTTGTCTAGATACGGATTTGCTGTGTACAGGACTGTTTATGAGCTCTTGAGCCCTCCCCACCCCGCCACCACACTTAACTAGGGTTAAACTAGTCCTGCACCATAAAGTCTGTTCTTCAAATTTTCCCTTGCAACTAGCCAGCTTTTTAGTTTTAGCACTCAAATCTGTTTTCTTTGAGCTCAGCACTTGTTCAGAACTCATTGTAAGCACTAAATACGTTACAAATTACTACAGCACTCAACTTTCCTCACTTGTCTAGAGGAAAACAGTTTTTAGTACTTAATAAATAAGAACCTATTCAGGCATGTCTAAAGATTAGCTCCCGGTGTTTTCTCCTGTCTACTAAATGAATCTGGGCATCTTGGGGCAATGCAGCAATTGCCTCATGTACACAGACAACCCTCTCCTCCTCCTACCACCCAACACTACGACTGTGAGAGATGCACTTATACAGCCAAACTGGAAGCAAAGCTCTCTTCACCGAAGACTGGACTAGACAGACAAGAGGAGAAGGTAAACATTTGCACCACACCACACTTATCACATAGTCCCTCAAAACCTACACCACCAATACACACACACAGAAGCACAAAACACACACCTACATTTGTGGAGGCTCTCAGTAAAAATCTGCCCAAACAACTGAGACCTTTAAAGCAGAAATGCAAGCAACCTCCATCCCCCAACACAACCCAAATGACACATAGCCCACATACTCAGTGTGCCACTCAACTACAACCCATAAGGCATAACGTACCCAACACTCTAGTCATAGGTGACTCTATAGTCAGGCACACTGATGTTCCACTCACCAGGTTAAACAAGGAAAAAGTTAATGTCAGCTGCCTGTCAGGTGCCAGGATTCGCCACATAATGCATGCACTCAGGTCACTCCACAACAAGTACAAATATGACTCTGTCATTGTCAATGTTGGTCTGAATGACCTGAGACGTACATCCCTGGACTACATGAAAAGAGACATGGAGGAGCTCTTCGATCTTGTAGCTCAGGCAGGTATGATCCTAGCCCTGAGTAGCATCCTGCCATCACCCAGAATGATACCACAGTACAAGGACAAAATGATTGACTTTAACAATTGGATAAGCTTCTTGTGTCATTCTAAGGGAATCCAGTATCTGTCTGCCTGGGATGAAATGATCGACAGACCACGCTGCTTTTCCAGAGATGGCCTGTACCTGTCGCCCTTGCAATTCCGGATAGTGGCAAAGGCTCTTGCCACTCCTATAGTGCCTTTTTTAGGCAAGGTTCAAATGACAAATTCACCACCGTAACAGGTACAAGCAAGCAAAATCTGAGGGTAATGCTACTCAATGCTAGAAGTCTAAACCTCAAAATGCACTCACTCGAGGCACTCCTTAAAATGGAGAACATTGACATCTGTGTAGTGACAGAGATCTGGTTCAAAGCTCCAGAGAGCACCCCTGCATTACCAGGCTAAAATTCATACCACACCTTTCGGCCGCCAAACCTGGACCGAAACACTAAATGTGGAGGCGTGTCCATATTCATTAAGGATATCCAAACCTCCAAGCTAGTTTCTCAGCACAATGCATCCAAGATTATTCAAGTTCAACTAACTCAGGGCAAAACCACAATCCAGATTGTAGCTTGCTACAGACCCCCCACCATGCCCCAGGATTCCCACTCCTCTTTTCTTGATACACTGGAAAATATTAAGGTACAACCCAACACTCTAATAATGGGTGATTTCAACTACCCTATCATTAACTGGGAAAACTACTCATGTACCAACTCTCTTGCTCAACATTTTCTGGAAATCATCAATTCCAACGCCTTGGATCAACTTATCCACATCCCCAACAGGGGCAGCAATATCTTAGACCTGGTCATCACCAACATGGGTGACCGGTGTTCCACACCAGAGGTCAGCTCCTCGTTGGTCAGATCAGACCACAAGCTAATCACCCTAGACATCCACATCCTGCTCCCACCCCCCCACCCCCCATTTGGAAAACAACTGTAAAAAATTTCTCCAAAGCCAACTTCAAGCTTCTTAAGACAGAAGTGACAAACATCACGACACCCATGCAGATGGACAATGGAGGTACGACTGCTGAATCCTACACAAATGCACTTTATAAGCATTTACACAAGTAAATGGATCATGCTATCCCTAACAGAACCAAAATGCTATCCTCCAAAAAAAGGAAGCCAATCTGGTGGTCTTCTGCCATAAACAAACTCTACAACAGAAGAAAGAAACTGTTGCAAAAAAATAATAAAATCCCACGACTGGAGGAACTCCCTGGTCAGCCTCAGTAAGAAGCTGAGATCCCTCATAAAATCCTCCAAAGCTAGTTATGAAAACAAAATTGCCGCTGATTCTAAAGACAACCACAAAGCATTCTATAGCTATGTCAAGAATCTCAATGGCAACACTCAGATCTGCTCTGAGTTACAGCACAATGACACTAAATATACAGAACCAACTGATATTGCCAACATCCTGGCAGATAGGTTCAGTGCTAACTTTACCCCCCTCTCACCCCCTAAAGGGCCCATCTTTATACTGGAAGAATGCAAAGTTTCTGTAATCATGGCTGCACAGGTAAAAACCTCACTCTCCAAAGCCAAGAGCACAGCATCCATGGGACCTGACAACATCCCAGGATGCCTTCTACACGAACTACAGAATGAACTGTCACCCCACCTAAATACCATGTTCAACCATATCCTCACCTCAGGCTTTGTGCCCATTGAATGGCGCCCCGCAACAGTTATCCCACTCCATAAAGGGGGGGGCCACAACAGACCCTGGGAACTACCGCCCCATTAGCCTGACGAGCCTGGTATGCAAGGCCATGGAACGTATCATCATGGAACTCATAAACAAAGACATTGGAGGTCTCCAAACTCTGGACCCCACACAGTTCGGGTTTGTAAAAGGCAGATCATGTCTCCTAAACCTGATATACTTCTTTGAAGTAGTCACCAAAGTCATAGATGAGGGTAAGGTGATTCACACAGCCTATCTAGATCTCGCCAAGGTGTTCAACACGCCCCCCACTCTGGAATTATAGATAAACTAACTAAACTAGGTATAAATCCCTATGTCACAAGATGGGTTGCCAACTGGCTTACTGACAGAACCCACACTGTGAAAGTAGCAGACTCCAAATCAGACTTCAGACCAGTGACAAGTGGAGTACCACAGGGTTCAGTCCTGAGTCCTCTCCTGTTTGGTATCTACTTCTCTGAAGTACAGATTAACACAGAAGGTCTCTGGCTAACTAAATTCGCAGATGACTGCAAACTAGGAGCCATAATCGAAACTCCTAATGATGTGGACATCCTACAAAAAGGCCTCACTGAGACAGATGCCTGGTGTCAAAGCCATGGTCTCAAGCTCAATGCCAAAAAGTGCATTGTCATCCCCTTTGGTAAATACTCTGTACCCATGAACTACCACATAGGTAGTAGTCTACTTAACACCAAAAGTGTGATAAGAGACCTTGGGACACAGGTGGACAGCAGTCTCTCCTTTGATAATCACAACACCACAGTGGTCAGGAAATCCTTCTATGTGGCACACCTCATCACAAAAGGTTTCTCATCCAGAAAAAAAGTGGTCATTGTTCCCCTCTACTCATCACTCATTAGACCGATTAAAGAGTACAATGCCCCTTTTGGTATGTACCTCACAAGACATCTACAACAACTAGAAATGGCGTAAAAATACCTCACAAAGAGGATTACTGGCCTCAAACAGATGCCTTGCGCAGACCATCTCAAAAAACTCCAGCTTTACTCCATCGCATATTGCCTACTCAGAGGCGATCTCTGCCTAACATACAAAGCTATATCAAACCCAGAGCTGTTGGACATGCTCCACTTAAAGAAATCCTAATCCCTCCGAGCTAGACGCTCTAGGGACCTAAACCTTGTCACCACAATAAACAGAACATGCTGGAGGGAGAGACTCCTGTCCCAGACACTTCACATACTCTGAAACAGACTACCGATCTAGGTCAAACAGAGCTCCTCATTAGCACTCTTCAGGAAAAATCTTGATGATTGGATGGGTAATACAAAATTCACCCTGGGGATCACTTCTGTGGTTCAGCTTGACAGGGGCACAGGAAAATAATTATCCTGGGTGGCGAAAGCCAGAGTACCTTTATGGCTAGGCTTGTATAGGCCCTAGGGCCAATAGCCTAGTATGTACCGATGAGCACTTACCTAACACGCCATCAGTACCGCGGGTTTGATATTCTGCAGTTTCGAAAATTTGGTCTCAAAATACTGAAATTTGACATTTCAGTATTTTGAGATTGCAAAGGGAGGGATGGGGGGGGTGGCCTAATGGTTAAGGTGTTTGCCTTACAAAC
>NC_056731.1:932842577-932855388 GCF_019279795.1 Protopterus annectens | reverse complement strand
TAAAAGGGAGGAAGAAATCGGTAGATGAAGAAATCCCGAAAGGACAGAAAAGAAAAGAGGGTCCAGATCAGATGCAAGTACGTATTATAAAAAAGATGTGTCAGCAGGGAATTTAGTTTGGAATATATCCAAATATACCTTGACTGATGATGAACTGAAAGTACTTAATAAGGGGTTGACATTTATCCCCACAGCTAGTATTGATTATGGTGAAGCTGACTTGGCAATTAGAATGTTTTTGCAGAATTTGTCTTTGAAACTAACACTAGGCAATCAAAATATGACTGTTAATGAACCGTTTAAGAGGAAAAGTTTATTTCCTCCACAAATGCCTCCGCATTTGGATGTCTTCTTAAAAGCGTTCGAGAACAGTCTGTATGATGACTCATTACGTGACAGATTGATTAAAGACTTTAACTTAACCAAGAATGAGAGAGCAGCTTTGATTAGTTTGCAACAGAATGAGGCCATCACGATACGATCAGCAGACACGGGTGGCCCAGTTGTTATATTGGACACTAATTATTATGTGCTTACTATGACTGATATGTTACAAACTTATGAATATGAATTGATTGACTTAAATGTGATAACAGATATACAAAATCAAGTTTTTTCTAATTTAAATGAATGTTTTAACATGGGTATTATTACTAAACAGTTGCTACATTATTTTTTGGTTAAGTCTCCCTCTTTACCGAGGATACATGGTTTACCTAAGATCCACAAGGATCCCCTGCAGCCCAAACTTAGACCAATTGTGGCTGGAGCAGGATGGGTTATGGAACCCATCTCTATTTACTTAGATCATGAGTTGAAAAACATCTTATCTTGCTATAACTATGTGCTCAGGGACACTGAGCACTTTCTGAAAGATTTGTATGCTTTTACAACACAACTTGATAACTCTGATGATCTGATACTGCTAACAATGGACGTTAAGTCCTTGTTTACTAGTATTCCTAATGACAGGGGGATTCTAATCGTTAAGGAATTACTTTTAGAGATTAATAACAACTATATTAAAGTGGATCTATTGTGTTTACTTTTAGAATTGGTATTAGAAAACAATGTATTCACATTTATGGACAAAATATATAGGCAGAGGAATGGAGTTGCCATGGGCACCAGTTGTGCAAATACTTATGCCAACTTGGTCATGGTGGCTTGGGAACAGGAATATTTGTGTAACCATTTGCAGGTATCATTCTACAGGTGATTTGTAGATGATCTTATTATATGGAAGGGTAACAATGATGAATTACAACAGTTTTTAATATAAATTAATTCTACATGTACGTTTTTGAAGTTCACTCATGAAATGTCTCTTTCATCCATACATTTCTTGGACGTTACAATTTCTTTGAATGATGGTAAATGGCAAACAAGGACCTATAGAAAGCCTTGCTATAAACCATCATTTTTACATAGAGACAGTATGCATAATGATAACTTTTTTAGAAATATTGTAAAGGGACAGGCAATGTGACTCTCTACATTATGCTGTTATGAACAGACGCTATCAGGTGAGATCGAATCCCTTAAGCATGACTTTTTACAAAGAGGTTACTATAAAGAGGAACTTGACTATTCATGTTCCCAAGCCCTAGCCCTATGGTCAACTCGAGCGAAACCATACTTTTCACGTAGAGATAATGGTGAAGACTATAGAAAGAAGGATGAGTACCATCATAATAATTTAAATATCATCCTTCCATACTCTACAAATGTGAACACAGTTGAGGAAGCAGTATCACGTAATTGGCACATATTATTGGTCGACCAACAAACCAAAGGTTTGCTGGGCTATTGTCCCAGATTTGTGTATAGCAACAAGCAGTCTCTTAAACAATGACTCTGCTACAAACATTACGCTTATAACACCATCGATATTACCAGTATGGGCACTAAGAAATGTGGCACTTGTGCTCAATGTGTATACATTGATTCCTCACGTTTCTTTAAACACCCAGATACGGGATATCTATGGACATTAAGAGCGACGGGCAATTGTTATACTAGAAACATAGTTTATGTAGCACACTGCCAAATTTGCTTTAAATATTATGTTGGTAAGACCAATAGATCCCTTAGAGAGAGGATTAGAGATCACATTTATTGTACTAATAGAAAGGATGATTATAGTGCCATAGCGAAACACACTTTAACTATGGGAAAGGAACATACATTCTTATTTCAGATTTTACAAGTTGTCTATGACAACTTAGCTAAAGGAGACATCAGCACTGAGACTGAGATAATGGAAGTATATTGGATTCTTAGACTGGGAGCTCATCGAGGGATTGGCTTAAATGAAACTGTCTCTCTCCAACCTATTCTTAAGAAGAGAAGACTCAAATGATTATTCGTAGTGTAACTCATGTGTTTTAAAGTACATGTAGGAAATAATTTCTAATTCTAATTTTAACTTAATTTTTTATTTTATAAGTATTTAATAGTATTCAATAATATTTCATAGTTTTATGTATATACTGGGTAGTATCTGGTAAGCAACTTCGTAATTAATTAACTACTTAATTATTTAATTGTTTGATTGACTATGAATTAAGTGGGAAGGTATTTAAATATACTGAATTTCTTTTGTTCTTGATGTCTGATGAAGCGGAACACTGAATCCGTGAAAGCGCTTACATTTATTAAATACTTGCATTTTATCAGTTCGTTGTTGGATTATTTGCCTCTTATTGAACGATAGCTGAAGAATTGAAGAGTTTGTCTACAGATTGCTGCATTTTACTGGGGGAAAGTTTTGGAATTTATATATATATATATATATATATATATACACACCATATATATATATATATATATATATATATATATTATATCTATCTATATATATATATATATATATATATATATATATATATATATATACCTACATATATTGTGCATCAGGGCTAGTAACTCGGCATGTAAAAATCAACTACCAATCCTTAGCGGACCGGAGTTCCGCTGTGGCGACCCCTAACCGGGAAAAGCCGATAGACACAAACAAACAAACCTATATATACCGATATATATATATATATATATATATATATATATATATATATATATATATATATATATATCTATATATCTATATATAACTATATATATATATATATATATATATATATATATATATATACCTATAGCCATGTCAAACCCAGAATTAATGGACATGCTCCACCTCAAAAAATTCAAGTCCCTTAGAGCTACACACTCGAGGGACCTAAACCTCAGCACAAAAATAAATAGGACATGCTGGAGGGACAGATTCATTTCCCAGAGGCTCCCCTCACTCTGGAATAGAATCCCAATTCATGTTAGACATAGCTCCTCGCTGACCCTCTTCAAGCGAAAACTGGAAGCGTGGATGGGAAATCGCAAATTCACCCCTGGAATCTCTTCTGTGTCCCTGCTAGACAGAGGCACAGTAAACTAATCTTAAAAGGGTACCTTCTGTGACCTACTTTACAGAGGCACAGTAGGCTAATCTAATAGGGAGGCGGAGGCCAAATACACTCTGGCTAGGCTTATAAATGCCCTAGGGCAGATAGCCTAGTATCTACCTATGAACCTATATATATATATATATATATATATATATATATATATATATATATATATACCTATATATATATATATATATATATATATATATATATATATATACCTATATATAAGGTATATATATTTGCATGTAATACAGCAGACTCTGTTCATGAACAACACCCTGTGGTGCTGCTCAAATGATATGTGTGTTTTCATGACTGCATTTTGTGGCAATTCACAATTTCTGACTTTGTGCTGTTTCAGTATTATCAGGTGTATTGTTCTAACCTCTACTGTGCTTTTGCTCCCATCTGCACTAATCATTCTTCAATTGCTCACCATGGAGCCTCTTAATCATACCAAGTGCCTCATAAACATTATGTCCTCAAATGTTGGGTTGCTATTATTGCCTTTCCTAGGATATTACTTGGAACATAAACCTACATGATCTGCAACTCTACTCCCTGACTAGCCAGATCTGTCCCATTGGCTTCTGCCTGATTCCTAACTACATAAAAACTGTGCTGAATGCCTTGTACATGTTTTAGACAGCTCATGATACTGTGAAGTAAATCTCTACCCTCCTATGTGGATAACCTTATCACGAAAAAAATGTTCACCCTATAATATCATCTAGATATTGTTTAGTGCTCAAAAAATGTCAGTATTTTTAATCTTTTTTATGTTCACTTGTTCCACTGCCACAGATAATGAATATCACAGTACTGTTTTTTTTATTTATCCTTCATGCTGTTTTAGACCAGAATTCTCAGCTACCATAACCTAGATTTGAAAGCACAGATTCTATAGTTTTCCTTGTTGGTCTCTGTCCACAATTCTTCATTCTGAGACTGTGCCTTGCTGAGGTCAGTAAAGTGCTATTAATAACTAAAGTGAAACTGCTTTCCAAAAAAGCTAGTGATAGTCTTTTTGAAGAACAAGGATGGGCTGTCATGTCACATAAACAAACCTGTAGATACTTTCATCTGATGGGTAGTACATTTTTGCTTTTGTCCATTCAGCTGCAACATTATCACAGCATTAGACACATAGGCAGCTGCCATTTACCTTACTAGCTCTTTGAGAAGAAAACTTTCAGTTACCAATGGATGACCAGACCTGACAATTGTCATAGTTTTCAAGAGTGTGTGTGTGTGTGTGTGGGGGGGGGGGGGGGATCTAAAATTTTATTAAGTGCTACAGCTTTGTGAAGGCTTATCAAAACAAATGTCCATTTTGGGATATAAGAAAGTAAAACATTGCAAGAAACTGATTGATGCCAGTTTTAATGCATTAGTGTGGCTTTTAATATCAAGATATGATGAAATACATACTATTCTAATCAGGGGAATTCCTTTAAATATATAAAGAGAATATATTATATTATTTTCAGTCCTTGTACCTAGTTGAAACACACTTTTGTCTTTAATCGTTAGCTTTTCTGACTGAAATGTATCATTACTGCTGCTTGCAAAGATTTCTGTTTTGCTCTGATTGTTGTCTGCAACACATGACAATATTGCTGCAACACTTTATTTTGACTTTTACACACATTTACAAAATGTTTTGAACGTATATAATACTCACAAACTCTATTAGCTGCTTTGCAACATGTTTCATGTCTGCAGCCATGGCACTTACATTGGCTGTAATTCCTGTCTGCTTGTTTATTAATGGTTGCCATCTTGGTACCATGCAGTCATCAACATTACTGTTTTTATTTTTAGCAATTATGCACTTTTTGCATCAATTTCTTCCAACTCATAGGTCCTGCTTTTAAACATTTTAAAATGCATGCTTGAAAGCTCACTCACAAAGTGCTTTGTTCATTATTGTCAGATTCCCTTAATAATCTGCCTCTGACCTGATCATTTTTTATTCCACTCAGTTCTATTTCTGATGAATGAATCATGCAAGCCACTGAGTTCAGTCTTGTACTCTATACTTCAACTCTATTACATAAGTATCAATTAACTGTTGAACTCTGATTGCCAATAAAAATAAATATCTTACATATTGCAAGTTCTTTGGCTCAAAGTATGCTTGAAACATTTCTTACCTCTGTCTTTCTTCTTGTAAGCAGAAGTGTTAATTCCTTAATTGTATCTTCTCCTGCAGCATGAAATATTGCATACTGCATGTTTTTTCATTATTTCTGACAAGCTTCCATGAAGCCCCAAAGCCATTGGTGGTTGTAGTGAAGACATTTCAATGCCAAGCCTGACAAAAATGCAGCTGAATAGTTGGTGGTTCGCTGAACCATGAAAGAACAAATTATTATTTATGGAAGCAAGGTCTAAATCTGCTTCAGAAACAAAAAAAATTATAGTTAAAACTAAAAGGATGCAGGAAGCAACAAAATGATTTTTATTAAAATATAAGAAATTCAGAAATGGTTTGCTGTTGCATATGGATGTAATACAGTACAATTTTCCTTGTTTAAATTCAACAAGTCAGAAACAACTTGAACAGCCCAAAATATAATGCAGAATGAAAATTAAGCTTCTGTTGTCAAGTTTAATTCTGATACCATGTGCCTTTGCCCTGACAGAAATTAATATATGCATCTGTAAAGTATATACATTGTCTATTTGAATAAGAGGGAGAAAATATAGAAATTAACAGTATGCAATAAGATGTCATTAATATTCCAAAACAAGCATACTGACTGGACAAACCATTCAGTGTTCCAGACGTAAATCCAGCATTACTCATGAGAACAGGTCTGAGCAGCTGGAGCTATTAAAAATACAGCATATGGACCACTCTGCAAAGCAGAGAAAAAGTTAAGTTTCAAATGAGTGGAAAACAAAATTCTTCCCTCCACAGAGGACACCATAAAAAATCACAAAGCATATTAAAAAAAATCTAACAAACCACTGGGACTTCAGGAGTCTGCAAGTGTTTTCATTTAAACAGTAGGACATACACTCACTCCTGAGTGAATTAAAAAAAAAGTGGGAGAAACTGCATTCTGCTCAGTGTACTGCTTAGTGCATGCCCTAGACATCCCTCACATAGGAGAAGACACAGAGGACCATTAACATTCATTTATACAATGATATTATTTAGAAAAGATAAGAAACTTTTTTTCTTAAAGAATGCCATTGTATAACAGCAATAATCCATGATCAGGTGTGCGTAACACCAGATTTACCCATGTCTCTCAGGCTTGCCCTTGGGATCAAACAATGCCAGCTGTAGGTAAACCCTACATTATTCCTCACCAAGTAATGGACTGTTGCTAAAGTACATGAAGCAGCTTTACTTCAGACCCACTCAGAATGCAAGGACTTGACACACTTATTCCATTAGCAATTAAAGACATAGATACCTAATAACTAGTAATTAATAGTATTTAATGGTGTTATTTAGTAAGTATAAATTTAGTCCATGTCTGCCACGGGTGTTATCTGGACTAAGGCACGCAAACTAGACTAGAGAGAAAGGACCCTCAAAAACATCAGATGCCACCAAAGATTATAACTGCCCATTTGAACACAGGGAATGAACAGGTATCTGTAAAGATAATTAGGGGTTACATGGAGACCAGTTTCTTTCCTGTACTTTATCATAGGAGTGGACCAGATAAATGATGTAATCAAATGAGCCATATACAGCCACAAATAAATAAAACATTTTTCAATTATTTCTCCTTGTAGTGCTTCTGTATTGTTCTGCTTTCTCACTGCACATCACATAAGATCTGTATGAAATTTCATGAAACTTTCCTTAAGACTTTGCTCGCTTGACTCTCAAATCACGCTGATCATCACATTTTAAGATTCTGGTCTAGGAAAAGCTTACATTATAAGGCATTCATAGTCCTTCCTTCTTTCTTCCCATTAGAGTCATAAATCCCCAGTCTCTGTGGATTCACAAATAGTTTTCCTGTGTTGTATTAGTCAGAGCTGAGAGAATGGATCAGGCTAGAATTTCATGAAACCTAAAAACAAGTAATCTCCGTGATATACTCAAAGTCTCAAACAACCCACTAAACAAGTATAGTGGGTCCAAAAACAAAACAAGAGTAAGAAACTTCTCTGTGTGGAAGATTTTCAATTCATATATATCTAGTTAATCACTGTAGATTAATAAGATCAGATAATGGTTGCAGAAGTAGTGAACTTAAACTCATCCTAAGTCAAAAAAATAAAAAATATAATTTGAAATATTATACAGAATTACAGCGGTAGCGTTGTTGCCTCACAGAAAGAGGTTCTCCTGTTCGATTCACGGCTAGAGTGCCTTCTGTGTGGAGTCTGTATGTACTCCCCGCGGTCGAGTGGCCTCCGAAAGACATGCGTGAATGGACGTGCCTTCGCTGAAGGTTGGGCGTTGGGCTGGCAACTTGGCACCATAAAAAAAATCTACTGCCAATCATTAGCGGACCGGAGTTCCGCTGTGGCAACCCCTAACCCAGAAAAGCCGAAAAGACAAAAAACAACATACAGAATTACTAAGTATTCAAAAGTAATCCAAGCAGGGTAGACAGTCTGTTTCCAGTTGAAAATCCTTATTAAGCACACAGACCTGGTTGACAAGACAGGGTTAATTTCGTGAGGATATCTGACAAAGGGAGTGAATGGAAGGAGAAATCTTTGCAGATAATTAAGTCTTAACCTTCAAAAAAGCAGTGTATTTAAGCACCGTACACCACTGAAGAACAGGTTCACTATAGTGTGCTCAAAAAGATGACAACACAAGCCAGAGTTTCACAGGGAAAATAAAGGATTCTGGAAGTAAACAGTAATTCTGAACATTGCCACTCTAACTGAAGTGACACTGCCTGAAGGAGAGGACTACTCAATATAATCCATTGCCTATGTGCCTGTGGACAGAGTGCACTCTGTCAAAAGGAAAGCTTAGCACCCCCCCCCAAAAAAAAATCATAGCATTATGGCCACTCCAACCAGACCATTTTTGGACAGAGCAAATTAAAAAGATAGTTACTTTTACTGCTACCATGGTATTAATAATTAATACTGAATATATTACAATAAGATTTTATATATATATATATATATATATATATATATATATATATATATATATATATTTGACCACAATGTTCCTTGAAGCAAATCTGAAGTTCCAGAGATTAAATTGTATTTATTTATTTTTACCACAGTGTTCTTTTAGCAAGTCTAAAGTTCCAGAAATTATTTTTAATTTCACTGGCACAGAATGCACACTTGTTCATTTTATATCTCAGAAATGTTGCTTTGGCTTATAACTGCAAAACATTCAAACCTACCCACTCTAGATTAAAAGCTAGCCAATTAAGTGGTACTTGTCACCGGAGGAGAGTTAGAAATGAAGGGTAAAATACATTCTTATGCATTTGGCTAGCCAATTATATTGTTTGCTGGAAGGATAAAGATAAGACGGGTAAGGCCAATATCTAACTAAATGGGATATGTTATTTCAAGCACAAAAAGGGAAATTGGTTAGACTCAAAATGGTCTGCAAGGGTAGCAAGCCTAGTACTTAACTATGAACATATAGGTAGCATAACTGGTCTAAAATAACCTTACCAAGAATTATTAGATCACTAATGGAGACATTTTTTTTTCACATATTGTACTTATTTGACCAACTGCACTTTTAAAAAGTTTTTTTGTTTAAATAATTTAACTGCTGTAGGCTACACACTAAAGTGTGATAGCCTTTTCTGATCGTTTGCAGTCGTTTAAAGCTGTTTTAAGTGTATTTTTTACTGTTTTTGCCTTATCTTTTCAAAAAAAAAAAAAAAAGTCCTTGTTTCCCACCTTTCTAAGCTAGTATAGTCCAGTTTACAGGCTAGTGCTGAATTCAGGGCTGTGATACTTGTTTCTGAGTTGCCCATACCTTACTTGGATAGAAGGAAGTTTCTCTGTTCACCTGTGAGAGAGGGGAGCTTTGAGCAACCTATCTGTCCCTGGAGGAGTGGTTCCAGCCCAGACATTAGTAGTTTATTGGCCATTTTGGGCCAATTTCAATCTCTTTCATTTCCCCTACTATAAAAACCGTATTTGCATGGTTTTGCGCACCGGGCAGTGCCGGTTAGCTACGGTTAAATTATTCCCGGCTCCACTAAGTCTCCTCTTCAGTTTTTCCCTTGAAACTAGTCTAACTCTCAACCTAAGCACTCAAAAAGCATCTTACAGCAAGCACTAATATACCCTGACACTGATTGCCCAGCAGGGCAAGGCTCTTTATTCACCCCTCACCAACCAAGCGACTAAGCAGCTCACCCTACTATTCAGGCATGACCAAACGGCAACTTCAGGTGCACTCTCCAGTCCAGCTGGTGAATCTGGGTATCCTGAGGCTGCATCATGTACACAGACAACCCTCTCCTCCTACCACAAAACAGTAACATATGCGAGAGATGCAATTATACAGCCAAACTGGAAGCTAAGCTGTCTCCACCCAAGACTGGAACAGACAGTCAAGAGGAGAAGGTTAACACCTGCACCACACCTCCAGCCGCACACAGACCTACTAAAACAGCACTGGCAAAAAATACACATAAATACACAAAATCATACTCGGATGCTCTAAATAAAACCTGCAAAAGCATCAGAGACCTCCAAAGCAGACACCCAAACAACCTGAACTTCCTGTCACAAACCAGACAACACATAAAACACAAAATCAGTGTGCCACACAATCACAGCCCTTAAGGTGAAATAACATACCTAACACACTAGTAATAGGTGACTCTATAGTCAGGCACACTGACGTCCCACTCACTAGGCTGGACAAGCTGAAGGTTACTGTTAGCTGCCTGTCGGGAGCTAGAATCTGCCACATAACACAAGCACTCAGGTCACTCCAGAACAAGCACAAATATGACTCTGTCATTGTTCATGTTGGCCTGAATGACCTGAGACGTACCTCCCTGGACTACATGAAAAGAGACATGGAAGAGCTCTCTGATCATGCAGCCCAGGCTGGTATGACCCTGACCCTGAGTAGCATCCTGCCCTCACCAAGAATGATATCTCAGTATAAAGAAAAAATGATCAATTTCAACAATTGGCTAAGCTTCTGGTGTCATTCAAAGGGGATCCAATGTCTGTCAGCCTAGGACGACATGCCCGACAAGCCGCGTTGCTTCGCAAGAGACAGCTTGCACCTGTCACCCCTAGGCTTTCAAATACTGGCCAAGGCTCTTGCTGCCCCACATAGTGCCTTTTTAGGCAAGGGTCAAAAGTCAAACCCACCTCCGTAAACAGCACAATTAACAAATAACTGAGGGTTACGCTACTCAGCGCCAGGAGTTTAAATCTCAAAATGCACGAGCTCCAAGCACTCCTCAGTATGGAGAACGTTGATATCTGTGCAGTAACTGAAACCTGGTTCAAGGCTCCAAAGAGCACCCCAGCACTACTGGGCTACAACTCATACCACACGTTTCAGCCACAGAACACGGACCGAAACATAAAAGGAGGGGGTGTATTCATATTCATCAAGGATACCTACACCTCCAGGTTAGTGGCGCAGCATGATATCTCTGAGATCATCCATGTGCAACTAACATCGGGCAAATCTGCAATACAAATTGTGGCCTGCTACAAATCACCCTCAATGACCTAGGACCACCATTCCACCTTTCTGGAGACACTGGAAAACATGAAGGTTCTACCGAACACCCTGATATTGGGCAATTTCAATTACCCTACCATTCACTGAGAAAACTATTCGAGTACAAATTCCCAGGCCCAGCACTTCCTGGAATTCATCAACTCAAACTCCCTGGATCAGCTGGTAAACTCCCCTACCAGAGGTGAAAACATATTGGACCTGGTCATCACCAGCATGGGCGACAGGTGTTCCACACTGGATGTCAACCCGTTACTGGTTAGATCAGACCATACACTAATCACTCTGGATGTCCACACCCCACCACCAACCCCAACTAAGGAAACCACAGTAAAAAAAATTTTTAAAGCAAACTTCACCTTACTTAAGACAGAGGAGGTAAGTTTCACAGCCCCCACATTAAAGGATGAAACCTTTACAAATGCAGTCTATGAGCACCTACAAGGATGCATGGATCGTGCCATCCCTAGCAAAACCAAGACTCACTCCTCTAAGAGAAGGAAACCAGTTTGGTGGACCCCTGCAATAAAGAGGCTATACAATAGAAGGTAGAAACTAGTTCAGAAAAAAAGCAAATCCCAAGAAGGAAAGACATCCCTGATCAGTATCAGTAAGAAACTAAGGTCCCTCATGAAATCATCCAAGGCTAACTTCAAAAGAAAAATAGCCAAGGATTCAAAAGATAACCACAAAGCCTTCTTTAGCTATGTTAAGAATCTACGTGGCAATTCGCAGATATGCACTCTACTAGTGCAAAATAGCACAAAATATACTGAACCTACTGATATTGCCAACATCCTGGCAGATAGATTTAGTGCCAATTTCACCCCCCCACCTCCAAAAGGGCCCACAACAATACCGGAAAAGTGTAGTATCCCAAAAATCACAGATGCACAGTTGAAAACAGCCCTTTCAAAAGCCAAAAACACAGCGTCAATGGGACCAGATGGTGTCCCAGGCTGCGTCTTGCACGAACTACAGAACGAACTAACCCCCCACCTAAACACGCTGTTCAACCTCAGCCTCTCCAAAGGCTACATGCCCATAGAATGGCGCACAGCAATGGTTATTCCTCTCCACAAAGCAGGGGCCACAACTGACCCTGGTAACTATCACCCCATAAGCCTGACTAGCCTGGTCTGCAAGGCTATGGAGCGCATCATCATGGAACTCATTAACAAAGACATTGGGAACCTCCAAACACTTTACCTGACACCCAGTTCGGCTTTGTTAAGGGTAGATCATGCCTACTAAACCTGGTTGACTTCTTCGAGACAGTCACCAAGGCCATAGACGAGGGAAAGGTGGTTCACACAGCCTACCTTGACCAGGCCAAGGCTTTTGACACCATTCCCCACTCGGGTATTACAGAAAAACTCACCAGCCTGAACATAAACCCCTGCTTCACAAGATGGGTTGCCAAATGGCTTACAAACAGAACTCACACGGTAAGAATAGCGGGCTCCAGGTCCGACTCTAAATCAGTCACAGGTGGCATCCCACAAGGCTCGGTCCTGGGACCCCTGATATTCGGCACATACTTCTTAGAAGTACAGGCAAACACAGGAGGACTATGGCTAACCAAGTTCGCCGATGACTGCAAACTGGGAGCCATAATTGACTGTCCGGCTGACACGGACATCCTCCAAAAGGGCCTTAC